>NC_056740.1:114031124-114066124 GCF_019279795.1 Protopterus annectens | reverse complement strand
AGTGTCTGTACCAAAGCCAGAAAAATCATGCAAATGGGAAGAGTAGCAAATAACAGTTCCAACAATGCATGTGTATAGCAAAAGTAATCTTATTTATTTGTAAGCAGATCTGTGGAAAGTATAGAATTGTTAAAAGGATGCTGCCAGTTTTCATAGTTTCATAATGCCAGGAAAGAGCCCTACAGATGCGATGTTTGCTCTGAGAGTGTTGATGGAGAAGTACAGAGAAGGTCAGAAGGAGTTGCATTGTGTCTTTGTGGATTTAGAGAAAGCATATGACAGGGTGCCTAGAGAGGAGTTGTGGTATTGTATGAGGAAGTCGGGAATGTCAGAGAAGTATTTAAGAGTGGTACAAGATATGTACGAGGGTAGTGTGACAGCGGTGAGGTCTGCGGTGGGAGTGATGGATGCATTTAAGATGGAGGTGGGATTATATCAAGGATCAGCTCTGAGCCCTTTCTTATTTGCAATGGTGATGGACAGGTTGACAGACGAGATCAGACAGGAGTCCCCGTGGACTATGATGTTTGCAGATGACATTGTGATCTGTAGTGAGAGTAGGGAACAGGTGGAGGAGACCCTGGAGAGGTGGAGATATACTCTAGAGAGAAGAGGAATGAAGGTCAGCAGGACTAAGACAGAATATATGTGTGTGAACGAAAGGAAGGATAGAGGAATGGTGGGGATGCAGGGAGTAGAGGTGGCGATAGTGAATGAGTTTAAGTACTTGGGATCAACAGTTCAGAGTAATGGTGAGTGTGGAAGAGAGGTAAAGAAGAGAGTACAGGCAGGATGGCGTGGGTGGAGAAGAGTATCAGGAGTGATTTTCGACAGACAAGTACCAAGAGGGTAGTGAGACCAGCTATGTTATATGAGTTGGAGACAGTGGCATTGACAAAAAGGCAGGAGTCAGAGCTTGACGTGGCAGAGTTGAAGATATTAAGATTTGCACTGGGTGTGATGCGGATGGACAGGATTAGGAATAAGTATATTAGAGGGTCAGCCCAGGTTGGAAGGTTTGGAGACAAAGCCAGAGAGGCAAGATTACATTGGTTTGGACATGTGCTGAGGAGGGATGCAGAGTATATTGGGAAAAAGATGCTAAGGATGAAGCTGCCAGTTAACAGGAAAAGAGGAAGGCCTAAGATAAGGTTTATGGATGTGGTGTGAGAGGATATGCAGGTGGTTGGTGTGACAGAGCAAGATGCTGAGGACAGGAGGAAACGGAAACAGTTAATCTGCTGTGGCAACCTCTAACGGGAGCAGCCGAAAGAAGAAGAAGAAGATAACAAAAAGATATGGTTTAATATTCAATAAAATGTAAATAAAGTGTTTTAATTTTTATTGTTTATGGTGGGTAAGATTTTCTGTAAAATATGCTCAATATTTGGTGCTGTCATCTTGTGATGGATTTCTGAAAAAGTAACAACCTCTATGCACATTTCTGAATTCATTTAATGGCAGCAACTTGTTCGGCATTGAACTGACTCAGAAAGTGTAACATATACCTTATGTGACAGTCAGTACTTCAGCAGAGTCAATGCAAAACTAAAGCTCAGTACAGTCAGTGAGGAACCAAAAATGTTTGAGGAACAGACCAAAAAATGAGGCAAAATGACAGTCTGTGAAAATCTGTTCAGTTGTAATGCTGAGGTATGATTTAGTTTTTCTTTGTTCTTGGAGCCAGAGATGGTTCAGCCACCTGAGAACATAAATTTTCTCATCCTGGCCTGGGTCAGTGGGTCTGGGTCCGGGCAGGATTCCTGGGGGTGCATATGCTTCCTAGGTGGACAGGACTCTGCTCAGCTGTGCAGCACTGCAGAAGGCACTTTAACGTGTTTCTTGCACTTGGCTGGCAGAAGTAAGAAATCTGTAAGCAAAGCAGACAACTTCTCTGCTCACTGGTAGTTGCTGCAGCTGCTTAATGCTATTCTTAATCCGCAATGACATACGTAGTAAAGGAAACTCAGCCGAGTTTCTGACAGGCTGGCAGTCTGCCTCATGAAGCTGACATCATCATGCGTATCTGCATGATGACGTCAGCAAGAACTTCAAATAAAAAAAATAAAAAAAAAGGAATTTTGGGGCCACTTGAGAATTCGTGGCACCCCCATTATTTTGCTCTCAAAACTGGTAAATACCTAGGAATTCAGTACGGTTGAGAGGTATGATGTGTGTAGGTGTGTGTGCAGGTATGTGTGTGTGTGTGTGTGTGTGTGTGTGTGTGTGTGTGTGTGTGTGTGTGTGTGTGTGTGAAAATCAAATCTCAAGGTGCTGGAGAACTTGGCTTGGCTACTTGTCAGAAGTCTCAACTCTATAGCTGTGCCAGTGGGGAGTCTTATTGGGGTCCTGGAGGGAGACAGGTAGAGAAATCCAGACCCTAGACTGTGTGTTTCCTGTGTGCTCTTAAGGGACATTGTGCTTGATGCAGAGAGCTGCATGTGGAAGTACTGGGTGTATCCATTTTTGTTCCATGTGAACATCCCTCTCCAGTGCCAGTTGTGAGGATTTAGGCTCCTTGATTACTGGCCAAGAGTGTGGATGTGACATATTTGTGAGCTGTGGTGTGGATATTAATTGAACTTCTGTAGCCTGTAAGCAGTTATCACTAAAGGTGTGTGTATTCTCTGCAGCCACACGGTAAACATACAGAGTTTCCTTATCACAAGGGTTTTCTTTTTTTTTGTTAGTTTAGTTTAGTCAGGAAAAGCAGGCAAACATGTCAGCAAAGGATTATGGCAAGCTGACAAAGAACCAGTTGGCCAATGTGTGTGAAGCCAAAGGACTGGTATATGCCAACCTGATTAAAGAGAAAATGATTTTGGCCTTAGTCACATCTCAGACCAGCAATCAGGATGGCAATCCGTTTGGTGATGGGCATGTGTTCAGCTCTCAGAAACCAGAAAGTTCACCTTTTCCTCAGAGGACTCAAAAATCCTTCTGGAGTTAAAGAACTGGAGGCCAAATGTTTGGAATTAGAATCAGCAGAGATACTGCAGTGTTTGGAGGTCAAAATAGAATCAGCAGACAGACTGCGGTATTTAGAGGCTGAAGAAAATGAGAAGCAGCATCAACATGAGAGGGAGATGCTGACCCTTCTCCAAGGTCATGGAGGTCATGGAAAATAACTGAACCCAGAAGCAATAAAGGTCAGTAGGTTTCTTGCAAAGTTTACAGAGGTGTTAATTTTGATAGTTTTATTTATAAATTTGAAATTATATGTAAACAGTATAATGTTGACCAAGGGTTCTGGGTACGGTTCCTGACCCATTTACTCAATGTTAAAGCTGTAAATGCTGTTCCTAAATTGTCTAACATTGACTGTTTAAACTATGATAAAGTAAAGAAATGGTCACTTGAATGTTTTAAGTTAACATCTGAATCTTACAGAGAAAAAGTTTTGTGAGCATAGACGGAAGGCAGCTGAAAGTGTGTGTGATTATATTGCTGCTTTAAGCACTTATTTTCATAGGTGGGTGAGTGGGTGTCAGGTCACCACTTCTGAAGGGCTGGCAAACCTTTTGTTGAGGGAGAAGCCCTTAGCATTTTGCCTGAGGACATAAAAATCTGGTTGGTAGACCAAGAGTGTAACTCTGAAGATGAGCTGGGGAAAAAGAAGGATCTCTACTTAGCAAGCAGGGCATCACTGCACAGGAAGGGGATACCCAGTGCTGCAAATGGATATAAGGGAACCCATGATGGGCAGCCTAAACCACCCTAACAGAGTCCATCAGTATAAGGGGAAGCCACAAGTTCAGGTACATGGCCAGGATCAAGGGTTAAATGTTTTAAATGTAACCAGTGAGGCCAGCTATCATATAGATGTCCTTGGAGGCAAGATGGGGAACAAAAAGTGGGGGAGCCAGCAGGTGGAAATAACAGTATGCCAGTGGTAAGTTGTTTGGAGACAACAGGGGTATCAAATTATCACCAGAGGTTATAGCCTATCTTACTGGATGGAAAACAGGCCACTGCTAAGAGAGAAACAGCCTCTGACATAACTACTGCGAAGCCGCAGTGATTAAAGAGGAGCAGTACTTACTTAGGCAGTCCACTCCAGTCAGAGGAAGAAGTATATCTTGGTGGTAGTAGATTTTGCTACTAGATACCCTGAGGCAGTGGCTCTGTCCTCCATTGAGGCAGAGAAGGTGACAAATACTTTATTAGAGATTTTCAGCAGGGTAGGTTTCCCAAGAGAAATACTGACTGACAGAGGTGCCAGTTTCATGTCAGACCTGCTGGCTTGTCTGTGTGAGCACTGTGGAGTGAAGCACCTACAAAAGACCCCTTACCATCCCTAGACTAATGGTCTTGTGGAAAGTTTAAATTCTACACTAAAGACCATGCTATGGGCATTTGTAGACCAGTTTAAGAGAGAGTGGGACATATATTTCCCCATCTGCCATTTGCGTTTAGAGAGGTACCCCAGGAATCCACAGGATTTTCACCCTTTGAGTTGCTGTACAGACATAGGGAGAGTGGCCTTTAGATTTGATTTGTGATAAGTGGAAATGTGAATCCCACAAGGAGTCTGTTGTGGCATATGTCCTAAACCTCAGGATAAGGTTTAGGGAGCTCATGGGTTTGGTCCCAGAGAACCTGGCAGGAGCCCAATAGCAGAAAAAAAGTGTGATATGACAGGAATGCTCGAGCCCAAGAGTAAGCAGTGGGATAGAAGGTTATTTTTCTCATTCCTGTCAGATACAAAAAGCTGCAGACAGCTTGGGAGGGACCCTTCAAAGTGGTAAGGAATGACATTGATGTTAACTACATGGTAGAACTGCTAGGCAGGAAGCAGTGGCACAAATTGTACCATGTTAACATGATGAAACCTTACTATTTAGGGAGGCCCTTGTGCTAAGTATTTTCAGTAGGTGGCAGGAGGACTCTGAGAGGGATCTATGGCTACATCAAACCAGACAGCAAAATGCCAAGTTACTAAAGTGGGGCCTAGGGTTGCAGGCATATGACATGACAGTGCAGCATTGTAGTGGGGTCAGCAATGCCAATTCATATGGTTCTCAAGACAGGGTATGGGTTAATGTCTTCCAAGATAGGCTCATTCCTCTCAAGCAACATTTCTCAAAGGTCACTTGAAAAACTAGCTTGAGTCTTCAAAGGGGGTGAGATGTGATGATGTGAAGTATTGCCAGCTGTGCCAGGATATGTAGGGCAGTAGATGTGTAAAATATGCCAGCACAGTTAGTTGGAATTTTGTAAAGAATTTTATGTCATTTGTATATCAAACTAATGTGTACAGATGTTTGTGTTAAAAAATGTATTTGTAAAGTTGCTTATGTTAAAAAATATGCCAACAGTGTGCCCTGCTGGACGGAAAAGTAAATATACATGTATTATTGTAACTGTGTAAATGTGTATGTTTTAGCAGAGGATACTGGAAGAGAAGAGATTAATCTCCATCCACGTAACTTTTAAAATAGTTTGAAATTCAGTTACCTGGCTTAGGTATTAAAGGTTGTATATTACAGTTCTCAATGCAACCAGAGACAAAAAAGTTTGTACTAGGAAGCTTTCTGTATTGTCTTTGGGTGAACTAATTGCTACTCTGGAAGGGTGGAGGTTTGAAATTATTTTATGACTTCCAAAAGCTGCAACAGACCTGAGCAAAACTCTATGCGTTTGTATTATTGGCACATATGTGCTAAATTCTGGCAGTTTCCAACAATAGAGGTAGCATGGAAACCAGAAGTCAGACAACCAGATGTATGTGATGTCATTCTGTAATCTAGGACAAAAATTATGTTTAATACTAGATTATACTGAAGATTCATGGCAGTCTGTTTTTGGAACCCTCACCTACCTCATCTAGCCTTGCTCTAGTAAGTGAACCAGGCTATAGTAATTCTTTATTTCATTCAGGAAAATATAGTGAGATTAGTTAAGTACTGTTTTTCTGTATCTGTGTGAATCTATTCATCTGTATTATTTTAAGATTTCCTGTAATTGAAACTCTGGTGTTTACTGTAAATAGATATTTTGTATTTTCTTGTTATTTTATTTATTATTAAATATTTTTGAACATTTCATTGTGGCCGGTCCTTTAGATAATATTTTAATCACTAAGAGTAGTTCTATATATTTGCTGACAACTCTGACTGCTCCTGAAAGCCTTGCAGTTGATCAAACTACCATTTGCATTAATATTCATTTCACTCAGTATAATTGTGTACCCTTGCAAGAGCCTTAGAGTAGCTGGCTTTGAAGTGTCTGGTGGCGATGTCCTACCTTATGGTCTGGGCAGAAGGGGGCATATCTAGTAAATCTTTGCCAGCCTTTCCCAGGTATGTGTATCTGTGAAAATCAAATCTCAAAGATTATGTGTGTCAGCTGTTTGGAGCAGGGACACAAAGCACTGGTTTCACAGAGAGGGTGCTGGAGAACTTGGTGTGGATGATTGGCTGAGGTCTCAGCTTTATAGCTGTGCCAGTGGGGATTCTTACTGGGGACTTGGAGGGAGACAGATACAGAAATACAGACCCCAGACTGAGTGTGTTCCCTGTGTGCTCTTAAGGGAAATTGTGCTTGATGCAGAGAGCTGCATGTGGAAATACTGGGTATATCCATTTTTGTTACAAGTGAATTTCCCTCTCTAGTGCCAGTGGTAAGGATTCAGACTCCTTGATTACTAGCCCAGAGTGGGGACGACACATATGTATGTACTTATTTATTTATATATTTGCCTTTGTTTATCAGGAAAGTCAGATGGGACAAAGGTCCTTTTCAGTGGAGGCTAGATGAGAAAAATGTTACATTGAATACATTGTCATTTCGCTTATAGAAAAGATGCTTTCTGTTGTTTGCAGAGATATTCAAGCATATTTAAATAGGTGGATTATATTTGCATCTGAAATATGTTATTAAGTTTATTATTTTGTGATCCAGGTAAGTTTTCATAAGAGGCTTAGGTTCTTTGTTTGTGATTGCATACTCCAATGAATGTTTAGGCAGGAGCAATACCTACCTGAAAACACAGCTAGAGAAAAAAAATCCATGCTGCATATAAGAGTGTGAACTCATCATGAAAGATTAAGAACTGCACAGAATAACCAGATTTCTATGGTTTTCAGTACATTGTGACAATATGTAGCTATATAGAGGGTTATGATCATGAATCATGTCGTAACCATATTATTTTGTGTTTGAGATATGGATGAGAAGGAACTCACCAAAAGAGCATTCATGTTGAGAACATGTAGTAATGGGGTATGATCAGTGAGACCCAATCATAACTCTTTGTTGTGCATGGAGCCTTATTTACTCCATGAGCTATCAGTTACAAAAGAAAAAAATGAAAAACATACGTGGTGTTTTTTGGCTTTGAAAGCCAGTAATAGCCTTAACACATGCTGTTGCATAGACAGGAAGTAAGGACAAAGTCATGGACAGCTTTTAAATACTGCCCTAAGTTAAATAAGTTATTTACAGACTAATGTCTGTAAATGTCAGTAGACATAGGAGGAAAAATATTCTAAGACTGAAGGGAATGTCCTTATCCTTATACCTGAATGTAACAGCGCTTGGTGGGGTGGAGTAACATTTGTTACACACCTTCGAAAGTGCTGTTATGATTGGGTTTTGCACTACAGTAGCATGTAACAGATTTAACTTTTTCCAGGTTTGGAGCATAATCACGACATTCCATGCTCTTCATAGACGTATCGTCTAATTAGTTCTAAAACTGATAGAATAGTAGAATGCCATGAAAATGGTGTTTTTCAGTGGAAGTGAAATTGTAGGCAGATCTGGTGACCTGACATATGGATATCATATAAATGAAGCATTACAGCTGTGATTGCTGAAAAATTATCATGAACAATAATAAAAATAGTCAATGTATGTAAAGAAAAACTTTGAGAAACACATGTTTAGACCATCTGTGCACCCCCTATCATCTGTGGACCACATGTACACTGTGATGTCAATAACAGGAATATACTTTCCCTAGCAGACTTACAAAGTTTATTGATTAACAGTTTTCATTGCTGGCATCTTGACCAACATCTTTGACTCTGTCTGCATTACCATGGTCAGTTTATGTTAGTAACTATATACAAAAGACCTCATGAAGTCACATAGTTAACTCAGTTTGTACTGCATCGATGCTTTCTTTTTTTTTCTTGGTGATACATTTACTTATAACACTTAACAATGGTATGTGAAGGAGTGTGAAAATGCATTCAAAATTCTATCCATATTGAAAAATAAAGATTACCGTTAGTATATAACTTCTGATTTTCTTAACAGTTTAGGAAAACAACACATGAATGGGACCATTTTTTTGCAGTGGATGCACGTGTCAACTTCATAGATTTGTAAGCAATGTGTTGAAGTGTAAACATAAAACCTGAACTTAAATCTCACAGAAGACAGTATAGTCCTAAAGAGGAAGAATTAGACTTGAACGTGACTTTATCCACCTACATATAAAATTACCCTGAAAAATTTTACAAAATATCAGGTTACATGCTGAAATAAATATCATGCCTCTATTTCCTGTTTAAATAATTCCCTGCATGTATTACTTACAACCTACTACAAGCAGCTAAGCAGCAAATTGAGTTACAAGTCAAATTTTAATGCTAGTGTCCACTTCAGATGATCTCACAGTTCAATCATGTATATAATGGTGTGGAAAATAAAATGCTCACCTTGGTGAAAAACTACCACTAAAAAACTAGTTGTTCAGCAGTTGTCATAGCAGCAGTTAAAGACAACAAGCAAGCGTTTTATAAACATTTTAGACAGTATAAATGTGATCACCGTCATTTTAGTTTAGTAGTAAATGATTGTTCCATAACTGAGACAAAAGCATAAAACTGTTTAGATTGTTTCAGGAAACATTTTGGCCTTTCAGACCTTTTTTGTTTGTCATGTCAATGCCATATTTGAAAGTATTGAATCATGCCAAAAATGACTTTATCAACTTTATAAAAGGCATTTGGGCTCATTAAAACTATTGAAGTAGCAGATCCAGATGGGCTAAATAGATATTTGCAAATATAGTTGATAGTATTAGGTGCAGCGGTAGCATTGTCGCCTCACAGCAAGAGGTTCTCCCATTCGATTCACGGCTGGAGCACCTTCTGTGTGGAGTCTGCATGCCCTCCCCGCTGTCGAGTTGCGCTCAAAAGCCATGTGTAAACGGGCGTGCCTTTGTTGAAGGTTGGCAGCCGAGCTGGCACCTCGGCACCATAAAAAATCTACTGCCAATCATTAGCGGACCAAAGTTCCACTGTGGCGACCCCTAACCGGGAAAAGCCAGAAGTATTACAGGATGTTTGCTGTTTTTGTCCCAGCAAACTTTAGTAACATGTTTTGTCTCTGATTTATGGAGGAATGCTATAGTGATCACCATATGCAAAGGTGGAGATGTCACCTCGGTTGACAACTACAGATCTGTAAGCCTTACCCTGTATTCTAGGTAAATGCTTTGAGAGAGAAGTTAAAGAACTACTAAGTGAGAAAAGTTTTCTAGGTACTGGCATTTCTCAACATAGATTCACAGAGAATAGGTCTTGGCTTACCATTTATTAAATGTTTATCATTATGTTTGGGAGACAATAGATTTGGGTCTTGCTGTGGATGTAAACTAGCCTAGTGTGACCAACCTAATCAACAAAAGGTAATAAAAAATAAAAATAAATTCACTTAGACTTAGGAAAGATAGTTGATACTGTTCTTCATCATGGAACCTTGAACCTCTTGGCTAAGTATGGAGTAGATCATAATGATGTGCCTAGCTAATTGGTTAAATAGAAAATATAGCAGTGGACTTGGGAATTCTTATTCATAATACTGTGACATTACTTGGCCCTATATTATTTACAACCTTCATGTCTGGGTCCCCTCTTTTAGGGGAGATTGGCATTAGTAAAATTGCAGATGACAAGAAAATAGGGGCTGTTACCACCAATGTGGATGATCTCTGTACCATGCAAAGTATTATGGTTCAGCTTGTTCATTAGGTTAATCTCATAATGTGGCCCTTAATGCCCACAGGTCAAGGATCATTCACTTTGATAGGCAAAATAAGTGTTAGCAATATGCTATTAATAATACAATTCTGGAAGAAGTGGCATATATAACAGACTTGAGGCTATTGATTGACAAGAATTTTTTTATTTCTTCCTGAATGTATGGAAGTTATAAGTAGATGTTACTATGAACTGAAATTAATATTAAAGACTATTAGTAGTAAAGATGCTGTAGTACTACTCTTTATTTAAAAAAATTATAATAAGAACTATAATTGAGTATGGGGCATCTGATTGTATTTATAACTACAGTTCTATTAATCAGATAGATTAATTGGTTATATAGAAAGGTTGAAAAAGCTTTTCCTATATACCATTAATTATACAATTGTAAAAGGGGACTTAATTTTAATTCATAAGTGTAAGCACAATTATTTATTTGGTGCTGCTTTAAGGATCTATTTTATTACTTCTAATTTTATAACTAGGGACTAGAATAAATTGGTGGAGGTGGCTTGTCCAAACTGACCGTTTCTTATTAGTACATCCTATAATAGATTGGGATGATGGTGGAACTTCCTTCCCAAGCACTTAAGAACTACAGGCTTCTTAGTTTCTTTTAAGAGTGAACTTAGTGCCTGGTAAGGAGAAAGGGTATTTGACCCTAGCTTAAAAGGAAGCAGACTTCTTGGAAGGCTTAATGTAAGGCTCAGAGACTGAACTTTTGAAACATTGAAAATTAAGATTCTATAACCAAACACAATGTATATAGATGCAAGCCTCTTTAACTGCTTTAGTGCGGCATCAGTGAAATGTAACATATTCTGTGGTAGGTAGCATTCAGTAAGCATTGTTATTGATTCCTGTGCATGCATTTTTTAAATAATTGCCCTGTTTGGTACATAAACATAAATGCAGTTTTCAGAAATTTCACAGTAGATTAAAACTGTAGAAATTTGTTTGGTACATAAACATAAATGCAGTTTTCAGAAATTTCACTGTAGATTAAAACTGTAGAAATTGTGTATTTCAGCTGCATTAAATTATTTTCTGTATGTTCAGTAATGAATTTGCAAAATATTGTACAGCGATTATGCCTTGGTGTTAGCTGTAGTAGTGTCTTAAATGCAATTAGCAATCATATAATGGAACTTGCTGCTGAAAATAGGTATAAAAAAGAAAAAAGATAACTTGCCTCTGATTATATAATGTGTTTTCATTAGTCTCTTCTATTCAGTTTCTGGCATGCTTGATGTAAAAAAATAGATTTCTGTGTTAAAAGTCTAAATCATCATCATCATCATCATCATCAGCCCCCCCTTTTCCCATTTTTCCTACATGGGGTTGGGGGTATCTCGTTAACTGTCACCAACTCTCATTCTGATTTTGTGTCACACTCCTGCCTTCTTCAACACTCATGCCTGATTGTCACAGATTTTCTTTCACACAATCCATCTACCTCTTTGCTGGACATCCTCGCTTCCTCTTATCTTCTTCCTGTCTGTCTCAAATCTTCCTCACCAGATTGACTGCTGCTTTTCTGCATGTGTCCAAACCACCGTAATCTGTTCTCTTTGATCTTTTCTGCAATTGGAGCTACTTTGGCTTCTCCTGTTATGTCCTCATTTCTTCCTCTGTCCCACAGTGTGCATCCTAACACACTTCTCAGGCACTTCATTTCCATCACCTCCAGCTTCTTCAAGTGTCCTGCCTTTACTGCCCATGTTTCTGTACTGTACAGTAGTACTGGTTGCACCACTGTGTTGTAAATCTTACTTTTCAGCTTCTTTGGCATTCTTCTCTCATAAACTACACCCGAGACTCTGTGCCAGTTGCTGCAGCTCTTCTGATTCTAGCTTTGACCTCTTCATTCAGACATCCCTTCTCCTCACCCACCCCTCCCAGATACTTGAGGCTGTTTGCCTGTTCCACTATCTTCCCTTCTATCTCTATCCTCAGCTTATTCTGATTTCTCCAATTTGCTGCAATTACCACCATCTTATCTGTGCTTAGTTTCATCCCAGGTGCCTTCAGTTTTGCATTCCATTGGCCTATCCTTTGCTAAAGTTCTAGCTCAGAGTCTGCCTGTAATGCCACATCATCTGCATACAGCAACTTTGTTTATCTGTCCCCTCTGACCTGTTTGCTAATATAGTCCATCGCCTGTATGAACAGCAGTGGGCTCAGAGCAGAACCCTGGTGTATACCCACTCTCACTGGGAGTCTCTCTATGAGGCCGAACACTGCTCATACTTGAGTCATTGGGTCTTTGTACATAGCCTGCACTAATTCTACCAATGTTTCCGGGACTTCAAACCACCGCGGTACTGCCCAGTTCAGCTTTCTTGTGACCTTGTCATATGCTTTCTCCAAGTCTAGGAATGCCCAGTTGGACTCTCTCCTCATCTTTAACGTCTTCTAAAGTATCTGTCTCACTGCAAACATTGGGTCAGTTGTGCTGCATCCTGATCTGAATCCAAACTGCTCATCTCCCATCTTACATTCTCCTACTCTGCTTATCCGTTTATCAGTCACCCTCTTCAGAACTTTCATGCAATGTGATAGGAGTTTGATGCCTCTGTACTGCCCACAGTTGAGGATGCCCCTTTGCTCTTATACACTGGGCTGAGTATGCTTATTTTGTAGTCATCTGGGATATGCCTTTCTCTCCACTCTGCTATTAGTAACCTCAGAAGCCATTTCTCCTCTCTCTTATCCAGCATCTTTATCATATCTGCTGTGACCTCATCTGAGCCTGCTGCTTTCCCTGACTTCATTTTCCTTAGTGCTGTTCTTACTTCTTCTAGGGTGGGCTCCTCTTCTTCTCTCATTGTAGGCTGATTTTGGGGCAGGACAGCTTCAGTGGGGGTTTCTTCATTCAGAAGCTATGGGAAACACTCCTTCCATCTTCCTTTGATGTCCTGTGAATTGGTGAGATGTTTATAGATGTCAGTATTGTTTTGTAGAATTCATCTGGCAAGATTTTAGAGCTCACTTTGTTGTTTATATTTATTTTAGGGTTTGTCACACCCAGAGTGGTGGTATTAGGTAGCTGATGTAGAACAGGTATTCTGGACTTAACAGGAGTCAGGAGGAGTTAAGGAATCCTGCATCTACGTGTGTGTGTATGTGTGTGTGTGTGTGTGTGTGTGTGTGTGTGTGTGTGTGTGTGTGTGGTTTTGTGCATCTTTGTGTGTGTTTCTGTGCATCTGTGTGTGTGTCTGCGCATCTGCACATCTGTATATATATATATATATATATATATATATATATAGGTGTGTGTGTGTGTGTGTGTATGTGTGTGTGTGTGTGTGTGTGTGTGTATGTGTGTATGTGTATGTGTGTGTGCATGTGTATGTGCATGTGCATGTGTATGTGCATGGTATTCCCTGTGTGTTCTTAACCTTCTGTGTCTTGCTGGTCTCAAGATAGAGTGAAACAAATGATCCTTGGAGACTGTTGTCTCTACTTTGGGGAGTAGCTTCTCTTTGCTGTAAAAGTATGTAATTTTTATCTGTCCCTCTGCAAAAAAACACACTGCAATTTTTTCCATAAACAGTGTTATGGGTACATTTCTGCATAGTCAAGTGACTTAGACTGTGGTACATGTGTGCTGTGGAGCAGTATTGTATATTCTGCTCCAGGGCCACTGCTTCACTGCTTTTACGGCTGTTGCATTTCAGTTTTGCTGCGAGACTCTCTTATTCTGCTTATCATTCATCTCTTTAAAGTTGCCTTCTACTGCCATTCTGTTTACTTTCCTAATATTTTTCCCCTGTTCTTTGTGTCTGCCACAGCTGAGACCTTAAGCTAATGTTTCTGAAATTCTAACCTACTGGGGTAATTGACCTGTAGCGGTCTACGTTTTGCACACTGTATTTTTCTGCAAACCTCCCACCCTTTTCTTGTTGTGCTTTTTAAGCTTTGTCTCTTGCTTCTGCCCCTTATGGTAATCTGACTTCCAAAGTCCCTCCATTCCCTCTTTTGTTACTATTGTTAGTTGTGTAAGCTTTAGGTTCATATACTAGGCTAACAACCACTAGAACCTTTATAAGCATAGCCATGTAACCGAAATGTATCCGAAGGGTTGTATGTTGGCTAGGGTATGAATTAAAGCCTGTCTGTGTCCATTAGAACTAGGGATGAATTTTTGAATTCCCATTCACTGGTCCAGATTACTGTTGAATAGGGTTAGGGAAGGGCTTTTTCCCTCCAACATGTCCCATTTTTGTTTTTTGTCATAAGCAAAATTTAGGTCCTTAGATCTCATAGTTGTGATGCTGTTAATTCCGCAGATATGTAGAAGGTCCATCAGAGCAGGTTCCAAGGATGCTCTGTATGCCAGGCATAGATGTCCTATCAGCAGGCTGTAGGAAACAGAGCATTGAGATAGCACTTTAATGTAATCTGTAATTTACATTTTGTTTATGCCTCATATCCTTTTTGTGGAGAACCTCTGTGGACATTCCAGTTGTTGCATGTGCCTGGTCAGGTACATTATTTATTTTATTTATTTATTTATTAACAGTTTGATTACCGGATAAGTCTACTGGGCCCAGAGAGCCCGCTTTTAGTGGTGGCCCGGGGAGAAAAGCTCCATGAAACAGATTACAGTAAAGATAGCCGTCCAATAAAAATAAAAGTACAAGTACAAATACATATCAAATAATACAAAGCGTGAGCAATATTGCCCATAGTGGAAAAATATCATGCAGATACATTTTAACAAATTCACACAGTTAAAGTCAAAAGTCAAAAGCTATTTACAATATTTACAGAGTGTGAGAGATCATATGGGAGTTAGCTATAGAAGGTTATAGCCAGCTATAAGGTGCTTAGGAACTCAGGAGGATACCCTCCTAGGGGCTTTTGTTAAAGAGTTCTCAGTAGGGAGAATGCAGTTACATTTCAATTTGGAGGAGAGGTAAGTGTAAAGCTGAATTTTGAAGTTGTTTGTGTTTGACATTGTCCTTAATGTGGAAGGGAGAGAGTTCAACTTCTTACCTAAGGAGAAGGAGAGAAGTTGTCCAGCAGGATGATTAGGTTTGTGGACAGTAATTAAGTTTTGGTGTTCAGATTTGAGAGTTCTATTTTGGGTGTATGGGGAAAGGATGTTAGTTAAAGCAGGGCATTTGGATGGATTAAATATTAGTCTATGTGCTGTAGTGAGCTGGAGGAAGTCCAGGTAATTTGTGAATTCTAACCAGTTGAGGGGTTGGAGGGTAACAAGGTGATGAGTGGAATGTTTGGCTTTGGTGGCAAATTTAGAAATTTTGTTATAACAGCTTTCAAGTTTGGAAGTTATGGAAAAGGATAGGTTAGTTAGTAGCGGGGTGCCGTACAGAAGGGAGGAAGGGAGGTACATACTGAAGGGGAGTGTTATACTCAATGGTGGGTCTGAGGAGAACTGAATACAATGGCAGGATGGCCTCCCTAGACCTAGATGCCCTGACCTTACATATGAGTTGAGTGACATAGAATTAATTTCTTACTATCTTAGATACATATTGGTTGAAAGCCAGCTTGCTATCTACATGGGTCATAAAATCCCTGATTGCTGGGTCTACTCTTAGGGGTGTTTTGTCTGTGAGGTATTTTTTCAGGGTGGATGACTTTCCAAAAGATACTATTATGCATTTCTTAGTATTGAGTTTTAAGCCATGACTTTGGCGTCAATCATTTGTCTGAATTACACCTTCCTGCAAGATGTTTTTGTCATGGAGGGATTCTATGACAACTCCTAGCTTGCATTCACCTACAAACATGGTCAGCCAAAGGCACCATTTTGCCATCATCCATTGCCTTGGTGACCTTTTCAATGCACCCAACCAGGTTTAGTAGGCAAGACCTGCCTTTGATGAAATCAGACTGAGTTAGAACCAGGGTCTGAAGGTTTCCTATATCATTATCTGTTCCATAATAATTCTTTCCACAGCTTTACATATGAGGCTAGTCAAAGTAATTGGTCAGTAGGTCCCGGGATACTTCTGAGAAGTAGATGACAATGAGGACCAGACACAGGACAGAGCCCTGAGAGACTCCACTAATCACCAGCCTATTTGTGAGGTGATCAGCTGGGTATTCACTGTGTTGCATATTGGTTTATGCCTAATTCTGTGAGTTTGTTTACAATGCCCGAGTGTGGTATTGTATCAAATCCCTTAGCCAGGTCAAGATAGGCAGTATGCACCATTTTGCCTTAATCAATTGCCTTAGTGACCTTTTTAACATTAAACAGCTTTAGTAGGTAAGACCTGCCTTTGACAAAACCAGATTGAGTTGGATCCAGTGTCTTAAGTTATCCTATATCATTGTTTATCAGATCCATGATAATTCTTTCGGTGGCTTTGCATATGAGGCTAGTCAGACTAATTGGTCTGTAGTTCCATGGATCCACTAATGGTCCATCCTTGTGTGGAACGATGACTGTTGCAGTCCTCAATTCTTATGGCCCAAAGCCTATTCATAGGCTGTAGCTGAATAGTAACTCTGCTGGTCCAAATAGGTCGTATTTCAGGCTATTTAGTAGGTATCCTGGGATATTATTGGGGCTCACTGAAACTGTGTGCTTGGCCTTTGAGACTGCAAATAGGACCTGATCTGTACAGATAATTGGAGGGGTTATGTGTGATGGTATTTCCTGGAGGGTGTCAGGAGGGAGTGGGTTCTAAATGTGGAACTGAATTTGTCAGCCAATAGATTTGCTGTATCTCCCAGCTTTGTGAATGTGGCCCTGATTACAACCAATTCTGCACACTGTTGTGTGCTGCTGCCTTTGAGATTTTGGATATAGCTAAAAAAGGCTTTATTGTTTTTCTTGGCCTGGAAAGTTGTCTTTACCTCAAAATAGGCTTTCTCAGGCTTGATTAGCCCTCTTAGTTATCTATTTATTCTGCTGAGAGTTTTTGTCTTTTTGGGTATTGTTCTTTCTAATTTTTAGCTATGACTTTTTTCTTTTGTTGTACAACTTATTTACTTTTGGATTATACCAAAGTGGTTTGTTTATTATAGGTTCGTATTAGGCTAACTGCCCTAGTGAGCCATTTTCAGCCTAGCCAATTACCCCATGTGAGAATCAAACCCTGAATCTTGTGTTTGTAAGGTAAACACCTTAGCCATTATGCCAACCTCCCACCCCGAATAAACAGCCATGCAGGTCTCGAACCCAGAACCCTATACACTATAGTCATAATAGTGAACCACCAAGCCATCATAGAAGTAAAAATGCACTGAAGCTTACCTGACCAGGAATCGAACCCAGGCCACAGCGGTGAGAGCAATGAATCCTAACCACTAGACCACCAAGGACTCCCCTAAAACTTTCTACCCATTCTATAGCAGAGGATGGTTTTGATCCATCGACCTCTGGGTTATGGGCCTAGCTCACTTCTGCAGTGCCACTCTGCTGGTTTTAAGAGCTTGTTTTGGACTTGCATCTGGTACGAACAGTCACCTCTGTGCAACCATTGACAGAGATGTACAAACTTTCAGTGAAGTATTCTGCATAGTCTGCGGTGTTATCTGGGTTTGGAAGGACTTGGAATTTTGAGAAGTTATTGCTTAGTAAGAGGTAGTTTGCCTTGGAATAGTTCCTAACTGTTAAATAGTTTACTGAGGTTACAGAATTGAATTTTTTTGCCAAAGTAGGAGCTTTGTGATCTGATTTTATCACTGAGGATATGATACGGGGGGGGGGGGGGTTCAGTGTTCTCCCATATTTGTGAATAACATGTCCATATGTTTGTACCTGCAGTGGGCATATGGACTATCTGGTCTAGAGTGTTTATGTTTACAAAGAGGGGTAATTAATGTCTCCAGTCAATATGGCATTTGGTTGAATGATGAGTGTCTCCTATAGGTCTAAGTGTGAGCTATGGACTTCCTGGGACATGGAGGGTGACTTATAGCTTGCTATGATATGTTATGGGACTATGTGTATTCTAACCTGTACATGGAGTCACGTTTAATCAACCTACGGGTATGCTTGTTGTTGATGCATATTGAAACACCTCCACCTTTAGCCCCTGTCTGTGCAGTTTCTTGTCTAAATATATTGTTGAAGGCACTGAAGCCTTACACTACTGGGGGTACTCTCTACAGCTTTAAACCATGTTTCAGTAACTGCGCAGATGTCTGCATTCCCCAAGGTGAGGAGAGGTTGGAGGGAGTGGAGCTTCTTGTTTAAACTCCTGGCATTGAGCAGTAACACATTTCAGTTCTCATGGGTCGATTTTACTATGTTGGGATGTTTGGCAATTTGTCATTGTCTAAAAAAGGGGAGTATCGGGGAGGAGAATGTTTTTGCCAGTATTTGAAAACCTAGAGGAGATAGGTGCAGACCATCCTTGGCAAAGCAATGTATTTTCTTAACCATATCCTCCCATGCTGACAAATATTGTATCACCTTGGAATGACACTAGAAACTAAGTGAATTATTAAAGTCAACCATCTTTTGTTCATACTAGGACATCTTCCTTGGTGAAGGTAAAATGCTACTCAGTGCTAGTCACATGCTAACTTGTGACACATAGTCCAAGGACTCCATAATATCTTTCTTCATTTACTGTAGTTTAGAAAGGTACATCTCCAGTCATTTACACCTACATGGACTGTGACTGAGTAATATTGTTACCTGTGGTGCAATGACTTGAGTGCATGTATAACTTGGTAGATCCTGGCTCCTGATGGGCAGCTAGCCATTATTGTCTCTTTGTTGAACCGGATGAGCCGGGTGTCAGTATGTCACACAGTGGTGTTCCCTATGACTAGAGTCCACGGAGTGTGTTGACTTACTTTATGGGATATGTAGCTGAGACTACATTGGAGTAATTTTCCTACCCATTATTTTTTATAGATCCATAATACCTGAGTGCCCACCCAGTAAGGCAGTACTGCTCTTAAGTAAATCTCTTTCTACTACAAGTTTGTTCATCTTCATTTTCTCAGAGCTCCCATCTCCTAGTTTCACTTGCCATACTCTGAGAGGGTTCTAAATTAATCCTGCTCCATACTTGGCAGATAAGTGATATATTTTATTGTTTTGCACTTCACTTAATTGTTGCTTTATTTTTGCTTTGTTTGTTGATTTTGTACTTAAAATCATTTTAAAGGTCCTTAATTCTTGAAATTGTCTTGTCCAGGTAGTTTGGTTAGTTGTTTTGTGGTAACATTATACTCTCAATCTTTTTTGTGTTTTTTAAATTGAGAGGACTGGTATAGTACATCTAGTGGTAGTAGGTGGTGGCCTAGTCTATCTGAGGTGGGACACATAAGAAAGCTGGAAGTGCAGGCATTTTATTGGACAGTGGGCTTAGAAGCTAGTTTCCCATGTTTTAAGTGCCTGTATAAATTTGGCACATTTGCGCAATGCTTATCATGCAGCAGTGGTTAGTAGTGCCGTTTATAGACACAGAAACTTAGAAACCAAAGTGTCTCTATAAAACAACCTCTGAAACTGTACCAGTAACTCAGTGAGCATAAAGTAGCTACTTTGCTAGTTGGATATCATAGAGTGGCTAGTTTGTGCATTGAGGAGTACTGTCCCTTGTATTTAGTATTCTATATCCTAGTCTAGTGTCTAGCCCAAAAATCACCCTTAGTCAGCCTACTATTAACACATTGTGCACTGCTCCCTTGCAGCTCATCCAGTAAAGGACCTCACATCATAGATGTGCAATTTCCCAATATCTATTCAACCAGTTTGGTGGATATGGTATATTGAGACAGTGTAACAATTGTCTAATGTTCACTGATGACCATTTAATCCTCAAAGAAACAAATACAGCATGCACGAGATGGACATACACAATGACTTTGGAGGTAACACTCTCGGATAAAAATACTCATAACAATCTTGTTATTAAAACGCACATGCTACACCCATCACACTCACACACACACATGCTACGGACCCCAGACATAGACCTACTTATACTGAGACACTAAAATGGAGTCTTCCAAAACATCAAGGACCTCCCAGACATTCCACCTGCATAATTTATCCTCAGGAAACTTGAAATCACTCAACAGAAACAACACCTACCTCTGTTCATACAGTCACACCCACTGGAGCCTGAACTACCAAGCTCATAAGGCAAGCTGATATACTATGCAGGACTCTAGTCATAGGGATTCCATTGTCAAATATACTGATGACCCACTCACCAGGTTGAACAAGGAGAAAATAATGGTCAGTTGTCTATCAAGGCTCAGGATCAAGCAAGTTACACATGCACTCAAGTTATTGCACCACAGGTACTAGCGTGATACAGTTATAGTTCATGTAGGTGTAAATTACCTGAGACATGCCTCCTTAGACTATACAAAGAGACACATTATGGAGCACTTGAGTTATGTTTCAAAGGATGGTATGTGTCTAGCATTAAGCAGCATTCTATCTTCACCAAGTATAATGCCACTATATGAACTGAAGTTGATTGACTTTAATAATTGGCTTAGCTTTTGGTGTCATTCTAGCAGGATGCAATATTTGCCATCATGGGAGAACATTGTTAACAAACCATGCTGCTTTGCCAAGAATAGTTTGCATATATCTCTTCTAGACTTTAAAATATTGGGTAAAAATTGTCCTCACCAATAGAGCTTTTATTATGCAGTGCCAAACTTTCCCAAATAGCATAATCTTCTCAAGGAAATCTAAAGGTGTTACTGCTGAATGCCAGGACTCTAAACAAGAAGCTCTACTCCCTCCAAGCTTTGACACATGGTTTAAAGCTACACAGAGTACCCCAGAAATGCAAGGCTTCAGTGCCTTCCACACATTTATACCAGCAACTGCAAAGACAGAGACTAAAGGTGGAGGTATCTTGGTCTACAGCAATAAGAAGCATACATCTAGGTTGGTTTAACAGGATGATGCACTCTAGTTCCTACACATCCAGATTACCATAGACAAACTCCCCAACCATATCCTAGCAAGCTGTAAGTCACCCTCTATGTCTCATGAAACACGTGGTGCATACATAGACCAGAATATTGGAGACTCTCATCTTTCAATCAAATAACATACTCATGGGAGTCTTTAATTACCTCTCTGTAAACTTGGTATCTTACCCAACCCCATATTTGTAGGCACAGAGATTCTTATATTTGTAAACACAAACACCATGGAGCAGTTATTGCATACGCTTGCTAGAGGTACAAGTATATTGGACCTGGTACTCACAGACATGGGAAAATGCTGCATCCCACCCTAGTATCATGTTCTCTTTGGTAAGATCAGACCACAAACTAGGCTCACGGAAGGAGTATTTCCTGCAGCTTCTGAATGAAGAAATAAGAATCAGTTCTGCAGCCTCAACAAAATCTGTAACAATTAGAAACCACTCCAGGGCAAACTATCTTTTATTAAGTGACAACATGTCAAATTTCAAGCACCTCCAAACCCAGATAACACAGCAGCCCATACAGAATCATTCACAGAAGCTGTGAACAGCCATGTCATTGACTCCATACAGGCTACTGTGCCAATGAGAAGTAATCCCTAAAATAACTCAAAAAACAAACCATGTTGGTGGAATCCAAAATTAAACAGGTTGTGCAACCAATGAAAAATGTATAGCTAAAATTGGGAAGTATAATGCCAAAAGTGATAAAAACACTATCATCAATTTGAATAGACAATTAAGAGAGCTGATTAAGTCCAACAAATCAAATTTTGAGGTAAGGATAGCATCACAGGCCAAGGACAACCCATAAGCTCTTCTTTAGCTAAGTCTGAAACTTCAAAGGCAACACAAAATAGTGTGCTGAACTGTTGGTAAATAGAGCCATGTTCACAGAATTGGGAGATACAGCAAATCTTCTGGCTGCCAAATTCAGCTGCAACTTCACCCCCTCTCACGCCCCAGCTGCCCTGATGAAATATCATCCAACATAACCCTACAGTTAACAGTAGGGAGCAGGTCTTAGATGTACTCTGTAAGGCCAATAATTCAGCTTCGATGGGCCCAATAATGTCCTGGTATGCCTTCTAAATAGCCTGACAGGGCCACTGGAGTCATTATTCAATCATAGCTTCTTGCACTGGCTTCATGCCATGTCCATAGAAGACTGCAGCTGTCATCCCTCTGCTCAAGGGCAGACCTTCAATAGATCCAGGGAACTACAGACCCATTAGTTTGACCAGTGTTATATGCAAAGCCATTGAAAGAATTATCATGTAATTGGAAACCTTCACACACTGGACCCAACCCAGTTTGGTTTCATCAAAGGCAAGTCTTGCTACTTAACCTGGAGGACTTCTTTGAGAATTTCACCAAGGCAATGGATGAGGGCAAAATGATGCATGCAGCCTACCTTGACCTAGCTAAGGCATCTGATCCAATACCCAACTCAAGCATTGTAAACAAACTAATGCAATTAGTCATAAACCATTATGTAAGTCATTGGATAAGCAAGTGGCTCACAGACAGGACCCAGGAAGTTAGGAGTGGAGAGATCACGTGCACAGAGAGGCCACTCATCAATGGAATCCCCCAGGGATCTGTGCTGGGCCCACTCCTCTTTGACATCTGTTTTTCAGAAGTCAAAGCCAAGGTCAAGGCCCCTGGCTTAGCAAATTTGTAGATGATTGCAAGCTAGGAGCGATCCTAGACATCCCTACAAGATACTAACAAGTTACAGGAAGGTCTAACTCAGACAAATGACTGTTGCTAAAGCCACTGCTTAAAACTCAATGCCATGAAATGCATAATTGTACCTTTTGGGTAGTTGTCTACCCAGGAAAACTACCTCATTGATAAAACACCCCTAAAAGCAGATGCAATAGTCAGGGTTTGGGGACTCATGTAGATAATAGCCTGTCTTTCAATAAACGTGTCTAAGAAAGTAAGAAAATCATTCTATACCACTCAGCTTATAAGTAAGGGCATGGCATCTAGGTCCAGTCATCCTGCCACTGTACTCAGCCATAATCACATGAGTCATTCAGTATAATTTTCCTTTCTGTATGTACCTGACCAAGCACATGCAACAACTGGAATGTTCACAGAGGTTCCCCACAAAAAGAGTACAGGGCATAAACACAATTTCCTATGCAAATAGCCTCAAAGCCCTATCTGTATACTTTGTTTACTACAGACTATTGTGAGGTGATTTATGCCTGGCATACAATGCTTCCTTGGATCTTGCCCTGATGGACCTTTTGCATATACACAAAATAAACAGCAAAGAACTATAGATCTAAGGATTTAATCTTTTCTTGTGACTTAAATAGGACATGTTAGAAGGACAGGTATATATCTTAGTGAATCCCCATTCTCTGGAATAGGCTTCCTGTTCATGTGAATCAGAGCCCCTCCATAAACCTAGTCAAGCACAACCTGGACTGGTGGATGGGAAATCAGAAATTCACCCTTGGTTTGACATCTTTGTCTTTGATGGACAGTGGCGGTTGTTAAATCAAGACCTACGTAACATACACTCCATAAAAGAACCTCTAAGGCAGAATAATGTGTGGTATTCATTTGGGTTGTATGGCTAGGCTTATGAAGGTCCCAGTGGTCATTAGCCTAGTATACACCTATGAACCTATGAACATCTACAGATACAACTATTTTATAACTGGGGAAGGCCAAGGCAGATACATGGGTATGTGCATGGGCCCTTGGGTCATTGAGAAAAATACAAAAAAATTGTCAGTCTGCAATAAATATCAGAACAGACAGAGCACAAGGGCATTTAATGCCAAGATCTGATGCCATTAAAACTCATAATTAAAGGGGAACAATCAGCAAAGCAGGAATATGATTTGTCATACTGCATATATTTCATGTCATAGCATAAAAAACAGGATCACTGTTGTAAACCCATACATTTTGCCATACTTTGAGCTTGGTGGTACTATGGATAGTGTTAAATGCCTAAAAGCTCAAGTCTGAATTTAATCCTGACTTCTGGGTACCGTTTGTGGTGTGTTTTCATCCTACTTTGCACTGACATGGTTAGCCACCCACTCTGAATTATTTCTGTATGTGATATTTGCCTTTGCTGTTATGGCCAAGATCCCAATAGAAAAAAGCCCACAGAAATAATTTCACTTACTATGTTAACAGACAACTAATTTAAATTACAACCTTGTATGCTGGCTCCCCTTTCTATTAAGATCTAATTGCTTTACTCCTGTGAAGAGACAATTTTTTACAGTTAGAAAACAAGACAATATGGTGTTCTAGATCTGTGGCACAGATGGTTTGAGTCCTGACCATGACCTCGATGAGTCTGGATCCATTAGTGGGAGGGGCCAGCTGGGGAGATTCCCATTCACCTGTCCTCATATGGAGGAAGGTTACAGAATCCACAGCACTGTTGATGTCTAATGACTGTAATTGGGGATGGCACACTTAAAGAAGCAAGCATGCATTCTGGGCCAAGCATTGCAATCCCTGCTTCTGTGGTATGCACATCAACACGCCATTAGAAAAGGTAGGTAGTTAGTACAGAATACCTAGCTACATCACTTTACATTTTCTTGATGTCAGAAGGAGACAACAAGTCTATCTAGTAAGCTCTTTAAGTGCCTTAACACTCTCCCTCTCCTTCATTCCTGCATAATAGTTTTTCCATCTATTCAATGCCCTTTTGAATGCCTGTGTGTTCTTGCTCTCCAGCACCCATTGCAATAGTCTGTTTCATTAGCTCACAATCATTTCTGTGAAAAGGTACTTGCAGACAATAGTGTAGCAAATGTGGGATGAAGGGGGTGGCTGCCCCGGGCGTAAAGTGTTAGAGGGCATGATCACAAGTTCCTGGCTCACTGGCTGCATTCTTGATTTTTTTACATTCAGAACTGAAATGCCAGTAAAGGCACTATAGTTAATGCTTTGTTTTCTTTTTTTTTTTGTGGCTCTTCAATTAGATGGGGGTATGTAGCTGTAGAAAGCCAGCTGGTAGAAAAGTACCATTCAGCTTTTTATAGTAAATGGTTAGGGTACCTGGTTTTGTAAGAAGCCAGCTGGTACAGAAGAAAACTGTCCTTCATATTTGAAAATTCCATGTGGAAGGTGAAGACATTTTGTTTTTCATGGTTATTTTTCTTTTTTTGCACATAGTTTTATTGATAAGTTGCCAATAACAATGGACTAATTTAGAACAAAGAAGAGAACAGGAAACCTTCATGACAAATATGAAAGTCTAAAATACAGCTTTGCTAAAATTGTAAAAAAAAATAATGATGTCCAATGATCTATATGTTAACAAGAGAGGAATTTAAGGAATGTGTAGTGGAAATTATTTGAGAATTATTAGGGAAGATAAAAACTTCTTCAGAAGTTATTGTTAGTGAGTGGGATAAAATGAAAGTGGAATTTAAAAACAGAGTAGAAATAAAAGAAAAATAAATATGGTTAAAAAGTAACCAGAGCTATTTAGAGGGTCAAAGGTTGAATACTGCAGGATAAAGGGAATATGACAAAACAAGAAGAGGTGCAACTTCAGAGTACTTAAGAGTAAAAAAGGGAGTATCTGGATTACGTTCAGGACTTTAGAAAGGCTGCTGTTAAGCAACTTTTTTTTTTTTTTGTTAATAACACCAGAGTTCAAAATGTTTAACACAGTGATTTAGGAAGCCTATAGGAAGAAAAATAGCCAGAGACTCTGTAGAGGTATTAGAGATGTTTCCGAAATTTTATGAAAACTTGTATAAAGCAGAAAAATGTGGAAATCAAGAGCACAAATGGAAATATTCACGGAAAGCTTAGGTATGCCAGGGTTAGAGGTGGAACAGGCTCAACAGCTAACAGATACGACAGGAAGAGATGAGAAGAAAATGATGATGTGCAATCAGTCTGCAAGAAAGTCTCTGGGAATAGATGGTATTCCAGTGGGAGTTTGGAAACTAAGAGGGAAGAAAGGGATAAAGATCCGTAAGGTTTTGTTTAACAGGATTTTAAATGGAGGGGAAACATAAACTTCCTAGAAGAAATGTGTGGTAACTATAATACCTGTAGATGGTAAAGACCCATCAGACACAGCTTCATATAGACTCATTTCTATTTTAAACCGTGATTATAAAGTATTTACATCCATAATATCTAAAAGAATGGCAAAGGTTTTGCCAAAACTAATATGGATCAATGTTGTTTTCTGGAGGGGAGGCAAATATTAATAGAACAATGATGATCCACAAGGAAGCAGACTATGAGGAAATACCACTGTTGTTGGTGAGTTGTGATGCAGAGAAAACATTCAATAGAGCAAGTTTGGGATTTTATGAGTAGGGCATTTGCATTCCCTGATACAATAATAATGGATATATGAAGGATCGGAGACAAAAATGATTGTGTGAGGGTTCCTCTCTTTAAGCCGAGTCTGAACAGTGAAACCAGGCATGGGTGTCCTCTTTCCCCTTTTTATTTGTGTTATATTTAGCACCACTGGCAAAGAAAATAAGGGACTCAGGAATTTAAGGGTATAACTGGTATGGTGATCAAGAAAAGTTGGCCTTATTTTTAAGAACACAGTAAGGGAAGTAGGCATAGAAAATAAGGAAGCGACAGGTGAATTATATACTGAAAGAAGAGAGAAATAGGAATTTGAATAGACTCTTAAATGTCTCCCTGCTAAACCAAAACAGGGAGACAGTCAGAAAAAGCATCATACTAAAGGAAAAGGGAAAATGCACTTAAACAGAGTCTCACTGTTCTCCATGATGCACCAGAGACAGTGAAACACAGAGTCAGGGCTATAAGGCTAAAGAAAGTTAGAAAGCCAGTGCAGAAGAGAAAGGTGCACTATCAGTGCCCTTGATGTAAGATAATTCTTTTTGTATGTTATCATTTATACAGAATGCAATAGATAAAGGGAAATGCATTTGTAGAAAAGGCCATGGCTTTCTTCTCACACTAGAATAATAAAGAAAATAAAACTGACTTGGCCGAATTTCAGATAATCCATGTCAATTTCAAGAAGACATAATGGAAAAGACAAAACACTATGTAGAGCTAGAGGCAATGTAGAAGAATAGATGGGAAATCAGACTAACAAAAAAGACATATTTCATACCAATGCTTTGATCTAAAAATGACCTGCCCTACAGGGTAACGAAGACAAAGAACAGGTGAGCTAGTTATTAGTTCCAAAGTCATTTATAACACTTTTGGTAAAGTCAGCCACATATTCATATTTTGTGGTAATTTAGATGTTGGTAAGACAAAATCTAGGATTTAGTTACATTTTACTGGCCTGTTGCTATGAGTAACATAAAAGTTTCTGTGCCGCCTGCCCAGAATGCCAAAGGACAGTTCTCAGCCCAGGGTTTAAAAGCATCTTGATGCCCTTACCCATCTAGAAGGTTCTGTTTGAGAAAACAGGAGTGGACATTGGTCTATTTGTAAATCAAGTATAGAGGTGGACATTATTCCATGTATAAAACCAAATAAGGCCCATTTAGAATAGCTTTATCATTAATTATGCAGTTAATGAATTTTCTGAGGTAGTACTCTAATGAAGAGCAAATGCAAAGTGTATTGCAGAAGAACTAGTACTGCTCATTTCCAGAGAAATTCTAATACACCAAGGCACCCATTTGTATTCATAATAATGTATGAACGTTGTCAATTTTTTTTTTTTAAGTGAAACAGCTAAGGATCTGTGTATATCACCCTGAAACAGAAGGTCGAGTCAAGTACTTTAATAGAATGTTACGTATGTGTGATAAAAGGCTAAAGCTCATGATGGGAGACATTGCGTCCAGCTGCCTCTGTATCTTCTCATTTTTGTGAGATAAGTACTCTATACCTCTTGGTAGATATCCCCGAGGATTGCTGGATATGGTAAAGGAAATGCACATGGAGGAAAACAGACCCTTTAAAGGTGTGACAGAGCATTTTACTGACCAGCAGGACAGGTTAGGAAATAGAATGCCTGTAGTAAAAGAACATATGTTGAGAGCACAGGAGACACAGTATAGAGTATATATTTCAAAAATGCTCATTTTAGAGAAGTCAAACCAGAGAACAAAGTCCTTATGTTAGCATATATTACAGAAAACAAGTTCCTTACAAAGTGGCAATGACCTTTTGAAGTTATAAAAAATATTAACAAAGTAAATTTTAGGGTGAAACAACTGGAGATAAAGTAAACAAAAACAGTTGCAATCACATAAATGTTCGGAAATTTGCTGAGAAACTGATATTTCTACAGTATGTTTCAAATCGACATAGAAGCTAAAGAAAATGGCATTTTTCACACCTGATGGACCCTTTCACTGTAAAGTCCTACCCATACCTCTCAACCTCAGCATGAAATCTGGACAAAGCCATGAACAAAAGTGGGACAAAGGCCCAAAAATAGGGACCGTTTTTAAATACTGCCCTTACAAACTTAGAAAGTTGATAGAATAATAGGTTTTCCATTGGCATGAGTTTTTTGAAGGGTATGAAGTCTGAAACTCAAATGTCTGCCATTATTTTCTAACTTCAGTCTTTAATGATTTGCCACAAATTTGCAAGAAAACCACAATTTTCTGTAAAGCAGACCAAAAACATGAGGCAAAAATGTGGACATTCTGTGAAAATCTGTACATTTGAGAGGTATGTTAGTGTCTACAAAGTATGTGCAGCATTCTATAGGTTATAGAAATTGAGTCTTTGAATCAAATAGCTGCCATTACCTACAAGTACTTATTTCTTCCTCAGATACAAATAGAAGACATAAAAGAAATTTTGTTTACATGTATTTCAAATACATACACACACGCACACACACACATATATATATATATATATATATATATATATATATATATATATATATATATATATGTTGTTGTGTCTTTTGGCTTTTCCCGGTTAGGGGTCACCACAGCGGAACTCCGGTCCACTAATGATTGGCAATAGATTTTTACGTGCCGAGTTGCCAACTCTGACGCACAACCTTCAACGAAGGTACGCCCATTCACACATGTCTCCACACAGAAGACGCTCTAGCTGAGATTCGAACAGGACAACATCATACTGTGAGGCGACAACGCTACCGCAGCACCACCACCGCAGTTGCACAGTGTGTGTGTGTGTGTGTGTGTGTGTGTGTGTGTGTGTGTGTGTGTGTATATATATGTGTGTGTGTGTGTGTGTGTGTGTGTGTGTGTGTGTGTGTGTGTGTGTGTGTGTGTATATATATATATATATATATATATATATATATATATATATATATATATATATATATATATATATATCAAAGAAGGACACCACAGCTTCCATAGCAGGGTTTATTACCTGTGCAGTCCATTCGACTTGGCACAGCTCCACCACACTGATTAAAATAGTCACAAATGCTCACAGAAGGCTGAAAATAAAGTCCACAAGCACAAATACAGCACTCCACAATGGTAATAAAATCCACAAGGACAAGAATCAGGTTAAGAGCTTTCACCTAACTAAGTGTCAGGCTTCATCAGAACAATTATTACAAATTCTAAGTCCTATTATATAGGTGTATCCCTTCAAAAGGACCAATAGCAGTGCTGTCAATTAACTCTGACATAAATGTAAAAAGACACATACTCTTTCACAAAATATAAAAAGGTGAACACCTTTAAAAACATGTTCAATTAATACAAATTTTAATTTCACTAATATATTTACATTGCAAAGAGATACAATTAATCAAATTCCAACAAGCTGTACACAGTATCATAATTTAATTGATCTCAGTTTTAAAACACTGAAAATACTAATGCAGTCATTCAAACCATGGGGTTTGCCAACATCAAGTTTTATCTGCCAGTATAGTTCCCTATACTCCAGCTTGCTTTTTCAGTTCCCACCCCTGGCATCCCATTATCTGTTCTACAACCATAAACTTAAAGCTGTAGTTGGGACATGTTAGTGAATGTTTATAAAGTGCATCAGTTTCCTTCTGCTTAGAAATATCATATATGTGTTCATATATTCTTCTCCTGAGGTTCCTTTCTGTCTTTCCAATGTAAAAGGTAAAACATGATTCACATACGACCAGATATACCACCCATGCACTATTACAGGTGTAATAACCATTACTTCTAACCCTATAGTTCCTAGTAGTTAAATTAACTCCATCCATTCCAAGAATGTAACTACAGTGATTGCACCTATCACACTTGTAACTACCCTTCTTCCTCTTGGTTCCTTCATTATAATAAGTAATTCCTCTCTCAAATCTCTCCTTAAGATTTAAGTCTCTTTTTCTAATAAATTGCGGTAAATCAGGAATCCAACACCCTGTTTCCTCATGTATTTTCAAAACAGCCTAATGTTTCCTGATGATCCCCTCCACTTTCATGGAATTACTCGTAAAAGTATGAACAAAGGCACAGTCATATTCCACTTGGACATGCTCATGATTCATAGGGTTGTCACCACCTTTACCTAACCATGGGGGATATTTAACTTCCCTATCACATGTCACTTCTTCTGCCAAAGTTTCCATGTCCCTAGGGTAACCCCTTTGAGTGACTAATTCTTTAATAAAATTCACTTCTAGTTCAAAGATCTCATTGTCACTACACATCCTCGAAGCTCTAATAATCTGTCCCTTAAAAATGCCCTTTTTTTGATAAAAAGGGTGACTATTCTCAAAATGAAGATATGAGTTAGAAAATGTATGTTTTCTGAAAATGGTGGACTGAAAACAATTATTAACTGGGTCTTTATATAATCTAACATCCAAATAATTTATTTCCCGAGAGGAAATAGTATGAGTAAATCTCAAAAATGAGGTGGTATTGTTAATATAAGCCGAGAAAGTGGTCATTTCTTCCATAGGCCCATCCCAAAGAATACAAATATCGTCAAGGAACCTGGTGTAGTAAGTTATGTAGGTGGACCATGTAGTTTCCATGATGTGTTTTTTCTCCCAGTAATACAGAACTAGGTTGGCATATAGGGGGCACATGCCACCCCATAGCCATTCCACTTTCTTGCTTGTAGTATTCCCCATTGAAAAACATATAATTGTTCCTCAGTGGGGTCTCTAAAATCTCTACAATCAAATTTATAGTGTTAGCATCCAAGTACCTAACTTCTGTCAGTACCGCCTGGAACCATTCAAGGCCTAACCCATGTGGAATGCTGGGGAATAATTCCACGACATCCACGTTGACCATAATAACTATATTGCTGTATTTATCAGCAGTCATGTTCCTATGAAAGTCCCATGAGTCTTTAGTGATATGCTTTAATTAACCCACAAACTTCTTTAGATGGTAATCCACAAATGTAGCCAAAAGTTCTGTAATGCATCCAGCCCCTGACACAATCAGTCTAAAGGCCAGGTTTTTTGTTCCCTTATGCATTTTGGTATCCCAAATATTACTGGTATACGTGGGTTTTCCACATATAAAAAAATCATACAATTTATTATTGATTGCTCCCTGTAACAACTGGTCTTTTAGATAATACTGAATCATAGCACATGCAACATTTATCTCATTTCTGAATGCTACACTATATTTCTCTTCGTTGTTAAGAATCTCAAACATCATCGTGTCATAGTCAGTCATATACATAAGTACCACCCCACCCCACCCTTGTTGGGTTTCATAATTCTAACCTTGTTTTGAACCAATTCTTGAATCAAATTTTGTTCCAAGTGGTTTAAATTTCTCCCCCTATCCTTGTAATTATTTATTTTCCTAATGTCTTGCTCCACTAGTTCTTCAAAAATTCTCAAAACAGGATTAAGGGGAGGATTGAAGGTACTAGACCTTGTCAGGTTATGTTCATCCCTACTACTTCTTTTAAAAAGCAATTTGAGGTTTATTTTCCTCAAAAATAACTTGAAGTCCACCAACGTGTTTACAACATTAAAAGGCCTGGTGGGTACAAACTGAAAACCCTTTGTGAATAATGAAAAATGTTCATTTTTTTTTATCTCAAGATCTATGTAATGAAATATATTGAAATTGTTTTTGGAAACTATTCTACCCTTCTCCGTAACCACTATATCATCTCCGTGGCACCCTTTCAATATATTGTCCTCTCCCCTGACTGTTCTTTCTCATAAAGTCTCTGTTGTTGCTGTTCCAACCTCTCGCCCTGCCCCCCCACCCGAAACTGATTGTATGAATTGTACATGTTGTATTGTCCCTGCTTCTGTGCAATTCTTTCACTTCTCCTTGGGGGGGGGGGGGTTCTTCTGAAAGGGATATTATGCATAGCATTGGCATTCTTATCTTCCTGAATGAATGCGTCTTCATGCAAATGTTCACCTTCCAAATTCCCAATATTGTGCACCCTCTTAGGGAATGGGTAAGCGTTCCCTTCCCTATATACAATTAGGTCCTTTGTAGTTTCCTAACCTTCCTTGCTAATACATTTTCACAGTGTGTATCTATCTCTCTAAACACAGCATTGTATTTAACTTTTTCTACATTGAAAAGACAGTCACATGTCAGTTTATTGTGTAAAGCATTCACTTCCTTAATAACATTATTTCTCTGCATTTCCTAATTTCTAATCCTTAACTTTAGTACTTCAATCCCAAAATTATTAAACAGTTCCAAAAGTTCCTTGCGGAAAATACTGTTGTTGTCAACATTGTTGGGATATTTACAGAGCCGTAGCTCCTTTGGAACCCTCTCATCTGCTATACATTATTTTAAATAGTCAATCTCAAGCTGTACAGTTTTTAATTGTAAAAGTTTCTCCTTGAATACCTTTAGATGATCACTGTAGGTTTCTTCCAGTTGGGGTCTGTCCTCAGAGAAAATTAACCTCTTAGATGCCCATTTCTCAAAAACAAAGTCAGCTTTATTAAGTTCCTGGTTAATACTCAAAGAACTCACCGTAGCAGCATTCACTGAATGCAAACGCAGGTCCACCATGTTAACAGTTGCCTCACCTAACTGTCCAGCTCCATTCTGATTGGTTGAGGCCAGCAAAATGCCAACAACGTCACTTAGCTGCTGCTGGTTGCCTGATAACACCGGTAAGCTGTTCCTAATGCAGGAATTTTGGTTCGTAGTTATTTGAGTTAGTATTTTGAGCATTTTATTGAATTCTCCCCTTGTAACTGGGGAATTATCACTTAAATCATCAGTGTCTTGAAATACACTAGGCAAATCTTTTAAAGTGAGATTCTCCGCTCCTTCAGCCATGGCATCAAGGAAACAGCCAAAACCAAAAAACAAAAAATAACCAATAAAGAAGGACACCACAGCTTCCAAAGCAGGGTTTATTACCTGTGCAGTCCGCTCGACTCGGCACAGCTCCACCACACTGATTAAAATAGTCACAAATGCTCACAGAAGGCTGAAAATAAAGTCCACAAGCACAAATACAGCACTCCACAATGGTAATAAAATCCACATGGACAAGAATCAAGTTAAGCGCTTTCACCTAACAAATTGTCAGGCTTCCTCAGAACAAATATTACAATTTCTAAGTCCTATTATATAGGTGTATCCATTCAAAAGGACCAATAGCAGTGCTGTCAATTAACTCTGACATAAATGTAAAAAGACACATACTCTTTCACAAAATATAAAAAAGGTGAACACCTTTAAAAACATGTTCAATTAATACAAATTATAATTTCACTAATATATTTACATTGCAGTGAGATACAATTAATCAAATTCCAACAAGCTGTACACAGTATCATAATTTAGCTGATCTCAGTTTTAAAACACTAGAAATACAATTGCAGTCATTCAAACCAGGGGGTTTGCCAGCATCAAGTTTTATCTGCCAGTATAGATCCCTACACTCCAGCTTGCTTTCCCAGTTCCCATCCCTGGCATCCCCAGTTGTCTTTTGTGCAACCATAAACTTAAGTTGTAGTTGGGACATGTTAGTGAATGTTTATAAAGTGCATTAGTTTCCTTCTGCTTAGAAATATCATACATATGTTCATATATTCTTCTCCTGAGGTTCCTTTCTGTCTTTCCAATATAAAAGCTAAAACATGATTCACACACAACCAGATATACCACCCTTGCACCATTACAGGTGTAATAACCATTACTTTTAACCCTATAGTTCTTAGTAGTTAAATTAACTTAATCCTTTCCAAGAATGTACCTACATTGATTGCACCAATCACACCTGTAAGTACCCTTCTTCTTCTTGGTTCCTTCATTATAATAAGTAATTCTTCTCTCAAATCTCTCCTTAAGATTTAAGTCTCTTTTTCTAATAAATTGTGGTAAATCAGGAATCCAGCACCCTGTTTCCTCATGTATTTTCAAAACAGCCTAATGTTTTCTGATGATCCCCTCCACTTCCACGGAATTACTAGTAAAAGTATGAACAAAGGCACAGTCATATTCCACTTGGACATGCTCATGATTCATAGGGTTGTCAACACCTTTACCTAACAATGGGATATATATATATATATATATATATATATATATATATATATATATATATATATATATATATATATATCAGGTCTATATTAGAACAGCAAAAGCCCATTTAAGCAAATACATAAACGTCGACACATATTGCGCGAACCATGAGTACACCAAATGCCCGAAACCATGAAACTCAAAATCTCGAATAGACATAGTTGGCCCTTCTGTGGTATAGCCCCGTAAGGTAAGTGTGCGATAGTTACAGACCTTAGGGTGTAGTGTGATCCTGGAGTTAGAATAAATAATTGGGGGGGGTGAGGTGCATATCCCCCCACCTAGACTGATTAAAAAGTACTTCCTTACCTTCTTAACAGAAACTGCATAGTCCACACCCCCCAACTATATATTCTAACTCCAGGATTGCACTACAATGGGGAAAAGGGCATATACACTGCCACTACTATTTTCGGTGAAATGAAATTCTGTGAAATGAGTTTTTGGCGATCTGTGCTTTCGCCGATTTGGTCTTGCTGAAATAAAATTCAATGAAATATGCTTTTGGCAAAATGAGCCAGACACACATATATATATATATATATATATATATATATATATATATATATATATATATATATATATATATATATATATATATATATAAATATATACGTGTGTGTGTGTGTGTGTGTGTGTGTGTGTGTGTG
>NC_056740.1:113918624-114026124 GCF_019279795.1 Protopterus annectens | reverse complement strand
ACTGGGAAACCAGCCTTGAGTTTAAGGAGCTAATTTGGCAGTTAAGACTGGATGCCTGCTCCCCTCCTGGCCTTAATGAACATTATTCTATTATTCCTACTTTGAAAAAGTGAGCTCTAAAATTTTAAAGATGATATAATGTTTAGTTGTTTTTTATGTGACAGTCAGATATGTTTTTAGGTTATTTGATTATATCAATTTTTTTAATGTTTTCACAATCTGTACAATGTTTTAATGTTATTAGTTTCACCATTTCTTTTAATTAAGTAGGAGCCAATAGTTGGTGTTCTTATAGTGATGTAATTAATTGTGTGTCTTATTTAAGTGCTTGTGGTATACCAAAATGTATTCTGATGAAGTTTTCTGTGAGGAATGAAAGCACTTAATCTTTGTTCATTAAAATACAAAATGCAAGGTTGCCGTTGGTAGATTGCTATAGCCTATATTTATTGATTGTTTATGGAGTTTATTTGCATTTATTGGTTCCAGTATGCCAGACTGAGTATTTAGTTTTTATGATGTGAGGTGGTGCTAGCTGTGCTAGGGGGAGTCTGGCAGTATATGTGTAACATATGCCAGCATCGCTAGCTGGAATTTTGTGAAGAATTATATGTCATTTGAATATCAAACAGATTTGTACAGATGCTTGTGTTGAAAATGTATCGGCAAAGTTACTTGTGTTAAAAATGTATCAGTAGTAGGTCCTGCTGTACAGAAAATAAATATACATGTATGTCAGACTGTATTGTTGTAAGTAATGAAATGTGTATATTTTTAAAAGAGGATACGGGAAGGTAAGGGATTAAGCTCAGCCCAGCTAACCTTAAGAAAAATATTCTGAAATTAAATGACTTGGTTTAGGCCATAAAGATTTTATCTCACAGGTCTGAATGCTGCCAGAGAATAGCTTGTTAGTTTTTGCAGGAAGGGTAGAAGTGTTGGAATTGTTTTATAGTTTTCATATGCTGTAATAAACCTTAGCAGAAGTTCTATGTGTGTATTGTGACACATCATTGGCAGATCCTGGCTCAGTTACTTGTAACGGGTAGTGTGTGAACAACAGAGTCAGGTGACCAGATGTGATATCATTCTGCAGCCAGCACTAAAACTGTATTTGAATAACAGTGAGAGATATGAGGTGTGCATTCTGTTTTTGGACCTGACAAGACACTCATCCACATTCATCTTGCCTTGCTTTAGTAAGTAACTAGGGAACAGTAACTCTTCAGTCAATTAGAAAAATATAGTGGGAATAGTTAAATGTATTTTTTTTCTGTCTGAGTCTTTCCATCTGTGTGTTTTTTTTTATATTTCCTGTGATTGAAACTCTGGTCTTTGATGTAAATAGATATTCAGTATTTTCATGTATTTTTCTATTTTTTTGTTATTAAATATATCTAAACCTTTCATTGTGGCTGGTCTTTTAGGAAATATTTAACCTTTGAGAGTACTTGCATTTATTTCATGGCACTGTGGCTCCACATTTCTGAAAGTCTTGCTGCTTAGTTAAACACTACCATTTGTATACATATTAATTTTAATAAGTGTAATTGAGTACCCTGGTAAGACCCTTAAAGTAGCTGGCCTGGCTTTGTGTGTTCTGGTGATAGAAGACCTACCTTATAATCTGGATGGAGGTGGTAGAGCAGGTAAGCTGTGCCAGCCTTTCCCAGGTAGGTGGGTGTGTGTGAAAATCAAATGTCAGAGAGAGTGTGTGAGACAGCTGCTTTGAACAGGGACACTGAGAGCACTGATTTAATAGAGAGGGTGGTGGAGGACTTGGCTTGGAAGACTGGGATAAGGATTCAGGTCTATAATGGTCAGTGGGGAGTCTTATTTGGGGCCTGGAATGGAAACCTAGCACCAGGACTGGAGTGTGCATTCTCTGTTTGCCCTTAAGGGAAATTGTACATGGTGCAGATGAGTGCATCTGAAAATATGGTGTGTGTCTATTTTTCTCACCATGAATGTTCCCCACCAGTGTTAATGGTGAGGATTGAGGCTCCTTGATCACTGGTCTACAGGAAGGAAGTCACACCATGTAGTGCAACTGTGGGGGTGGGGGAGAAATAAATATTACTGTGTGAATTATTTACAAGTCTTTTGAACTTGAGGTGTTTTAGGTGCTAAGGTGTGACAGATAACATTAGATGGGCAGGGATTACACTTAATATTGATGCAAACTGTCATTCAGATGACTCCATTTTATTTCTTTTTAATTATATTTTGATTTATGTTAGTCTAGGGCCATTTGTGAATTACCACTGCAAGCTTGGGACTTCTGTGTAGTGTTGTGGGCTGTGGAGCTATCCGCAATGTGTTCATTTCAGTTTTGGCACATGTTCATGATCTTCCTACATCGTTGTTCACCCATATGTTGCTGTACACATCTTAATATGATTCATAGAGATAAATGAAAACAAGCCCCATTTGAATATAACACATGAAAATGGCCACAAATTTATGTGGAAAATTTGAATATTGCCATAACAATTCACCAATACTCAAGGTAGATTGTGAATATCTTAGGATACTGCAGACTTTTTAAAGTAAGAAAATATTAAAAAAATATATAATTTAAAAAGAAACACTTAAAAATAAGTTGAATTAATGAGTTAGATTTAAGAAATGTTGGTTTTACGCATATGATGTGCATATTATGATAGCAATGAATGATTGATAGGATTTTGTGCAAATTAAAAGTGGGATTTCAGTACAGAAGTAGTCCAAATGATAACGATAACTGATCACTGAAAATAATCATTACTTTAGTATAATTTAGTGGCTGTGCATACATCGTATAAATGCAGTCATTTAATTCTGAAGTATGGATATCACCATGCATGTCTGTTTAGTGTGAGATTTCTGACTGACAGTGATGAATAATAATGGCAATATTATGAATACATGACAATGGTAGAAGGCAGAGGAAGGATGCATTTCATCATAAAACTGATTGCTTTAATGACCTGAATGTACTGCAAGTAATATACCTCAATTTTTTTTGGCTAGCGTTAGATAATTCTGTGGTTTGTGTTAGCTAACATATTTATGAGGGTGGCGGGCTTGCTTGGCCAGTGTTTTAGTAGTTTAAAAGCTAATTACATCAAGAAGTTTTCACTTTGTGACTATGGCCCTTTTTCTCTAACAGGCAGTAATTTTGGAAAATAAGGGATCAAAGCAGTGAAAGGATAACTTCACTACCTACAAATACTTATTTCTTCCTCAGCTGTAAATAAAAGACATAAAATAATTTTTGTTTATGCCCTCCAGGGTATCTGTGAAGACTTACAGCACTAGTTGGAAATTGCATCCTCATGGAAGTCCTTAGGATATATGGGAAACTTCTGTTTGGTAAAGGGGGGACCCAAACAAGCTGGGAAGGACAGAGGCCTGGAATCAAGTACTTCCTGACATTAATGCCCTGAGTGGCAGGCACTGAGCATTAGTACAGTAGAAGAAGAGCACAAATGATATGGTATCACATGCAAGAACAAGATCAAGCAGAATGCAGTTTCCCGTACCACTATGGGGAGTCTCTGACAATCAATTAACACCAGATGAATACCTTCTATCCATTTGTAGGGATGACTATGACACAGAAGGTAGTGGCACAGGAATAATTAGGAGTGGTTTGGACACTGATGGATATTATCAATGCCTGCAGCAGCCACACTTGTTTGATCATGAAGGCTGGTGTAAAAACTGTAACAGATATGTGTATAGGGAGCTGAAGGCTGACAAGGAATGATCATATTAAATGTGTGACAATTAATTATTAATACGTAAATGTAGATCAGCACAGAATAGCAATGAAAGCAGTGTGCATGGTAAGTGTCCTACATACCCATTTATCAGAATGCAGCAGTGCATACTATTTCATTACTAGTAATGTTTTCAAATCATTACAAAATAACAAGTTCCAAATGACAAGCCACAAGAGTCCTTCTAAGATTAAGTGCTTAATCTCAGAAGGTCTTTCGTGGTTTGTCCTTTGGAGCTTGTTTTTTTGTTTTGTTTCTGTTTGTTCCACACTGCTTTTGTTTCATTTTCAAATCATTATTTACAGGATCAGCATCAGAAACAAATTGTTCCACTGTACCAATAAATTTAGATGATAGCAGTGGCAGATTGGGTGTTGGTGACGATAAATTGGTTACATTTGTGAGGCAGCCTGAGGAAAGTGGCAGGCATTCCTTACATTTAATGGCAGGATCTCAGACACTACAACATGTTAGTAACTCTGCAGGAAGTGACAGTGCTTCTCAAAGTCACACACAGGATGACATTGTACTCAGCATTGTACAAGAGGAACAACCATGCACCTCAACACCTGTATCTCCAAACCCAGGAAAAACTTTCAAGATGATGGCAGACATTCAGAGGTAACATGTTTTATAGAGATACCTTTTCAAAGAGGAACCAAGTGCAGGAATTTGTTACAGCTTCCCCAGAAAACACATAAAGCATTGGCTGCCCAACAGAAAATGTGCTGTGACATTGTTGCCGCTCCGACCATTGCCATAGACATTCAGCTTGATATGGTCAGAGTCCCCCAAGGTATGTATGAGGATTTCCAGCACAACTTGGAAATGGCACAAAGTAGGGAAAAATGCTATGATCACACTAATGAATAGAATGCTGACACACAGGCTTCAGTTGCAGCCTCCATTTGTACACTAGTTAGGTGTCAGTCTTGCATGGGAAAGAGTATGGGGAACTGTCTTGACACGTGGGGGGGGGGGGGACCAGATACATGGGTGGAGATCACATAATAATAACATTTCTTCTTGGGAAAGTACTGTAAGTAGACTTGGTGAAAAAGCACATGCAGGCCATATCAGTGTTCATGTATACCTTGCAGATCCTCCCATTCAAGATCATGATCAGGGTCACACAGCGCTGTCATGGCAGTATCTGCATGATCACTTGTATCAAGTAGGTTGTGACATTTTACCAACTCATCTTACTTTTTCCGTGGTAGCCCCTCTTCAAAACCACTTGCACCATCACTTAGCCTATCTTTAGGAGATGTGTATAATTCATTTAATCTTGAACTACAGTGAATCATGCCTGAAAATTTTGTAACTGTACACTTTCACCTTGATACACAGCTGAACATTTATATTAAATGAGAATAAAATTACAAAAAAATGAATACATTTTTTCAGGGGAGGGGACAAAAACAACTTTATAGATATATGCAGTTCATTCTTTTAAATATGCAAGTTAAACAATCAAGGAAAGATGGAAAAACAATTAGTGCTATATGCATTACCATTGTTACAGGTAGCAGTTACCTGCTCCAGAGAAGTTTTAATACACAAACATGTTCAGGAGAACTATAATAAGAGAATTACAGATTAAAATGAGTATCATGCCATGTAAATTTACCCTGCTGCCACTTTACTCTCACCACTGCACAAAAACACTTTTATGCGTCTTAAATCACAACTTATTGGGTATGTCATCATAAAATAATCTGATGTGCAGTACTGTATCACACAGAATTTGAGAAGAAATAGCATTAATATAGTATAAAAAAACAGTATAATACATTTTCATTGAATTCAAATACATTAACTCATGAAATATTAAAATGTTGAAGACATTCGATACCTCTGTACTTAAGAAGAGCACAACAGAAGAACTTATTCATCAATACAAAGAAAAATAGAAAAAAATGTGAGTATTGACTTACTACATCAGTGAACAGGAGTTAGTGAGCACTCAGGCATGACTTTACCTAGCAATAATATGAATAACTTTTATAAATGAAAAAAAATATTTTAAGATGAGAGAGAGAGAATGTCAGATGAACAGCAACAGCAGACCATGCACCACACAGCATAGCCCACATATATCACTGCATGCATCAGTTACACTCAATGTTTTTCTGACAAGAAAGGAAGCACTAACTTGAATGTCGTTGTCCATAGTTCTGGACTAGATGCTGCCTCTTTACCAGAGCAGCCATAATACCGTATTCGAGCCTGCCACATGGGGGTCTCTTATTACTGCTGCCATCTGGTCATTGTTAGTTATAGTGGGGCTAGAACTGGGCACTGCAGTGACAGCATGGGACATTTTACCACCAGACTGGAGCATGATCATATTATGCAGAATTGATCATGCAATAAACATTCTGCATGTTGTAGCCGGGTCATACTGAAAGGAGCCGCCAGACTCATGCAGGCACTTGAAACTTCTCTTCAGGAGGCCATAACTATCTCAATGACTGTACAGGTCTGGGACACAGATGTGTTATATACCTCCTCTACAGCTCCACTTAGATTTCTAACTAGTGTCATAAGCCATAGCTCCAGTGGCTATCCAGCATCCAGCATCACCTGAGGGAAAAAAAAGGCAGAAAAAGGTTGGGGGAGACAAAACATGTTTAGTATTCAGCAATACATTATAACATGAATAACCATTTCTATACAATATAAATTAATTACTGTTTCATTTACCAACAAAATGCCCATTGGGCATCCTATCATGCAAGAGTATGGAGTACAGTGAGCTAGTGTGTCAGATATGGGAATCGTGCACTACCAGGATGCTGGGCACACACACTGTTGATGCACCCCTATGCATCACACATTACCTAGCAATTGATGGAGCTGCAGCTCTTCCTATTTTGGTAATACTCATCCTGCAAATTAGAAGGGGCCTTAATTGCAACATGGGTGCAACCTATTACACAGAGTACCTCAGAGAAATGTGCCACCCCATAAAAGCCATGCATATTCCTGGATCAGTCCTGAGGTGATACTGAGAAATAGATTTCCTGATCCACATGTGTCAAGAGTACATCCAGGAATTGCTTCAGTATCCCCTAAGAAGAAGCCTGTGAGATCCCCAGTGTGTCCCCAAGTGTGTATCTGGAAGGTCCCTGTGGCAAGAATAATGAGGGCTATACATGCCTTAATATCCACATTGATAAGTAGTCCTCTGGTACTCCAAAGAGGGTAAACATATCCACTAAAACTTTTATCATGCCCGTCTACTCTGAAGCTATCAAGGATTTCTTGATTGTCAAATTATGATGAGTTATCCTTTGCTTATATTTTCATCTTCTTGACCAGTGAGTGTCACTAGGTGCAAATGGTTTTGTCCCAGCCAAGATGAGCAACTCACACCTGGAAGCAGCAGAACTAGCAGCCATTGACTGCATTATCATGGAGTACAAGTCTGACAGATTTGGTGAGACTTCCCATTATGTGGTGTATCTGTGAACAATCTGGAAAATTTCATGCGAATGACAAATGGTGCAGAGAATACTTTGTTAGCATATGTTGAGTTACATCAGTCCTCATTTACATCTCATTAATAGTCCATTTGTATAGGCTCATTCATGGTCATTGTACATTTATGTAAATTGCCTCTATGAATTGCAGCTCAGCTGCGCTCATTTGCAGATATCACAGATAGCCTAAACGCATTTGCTTAAATGATTATGAATACCATCTAAAGATACAGATTTAAGATAACTCAACTGCCAAGGGTGGGGAAACCTGGGATGTGTTTATGATAAGAGCAGTGGATTCCATGGTACTGTCTCTGCCATATACCATAGTCAGGGTATGAGGATTAAGCGAGACTACAAAGACTGTTTTGATTTTTCACAAAACAGTTTTCAACTGGATCTAAAACAAATTAAGATAATTGAGAAAACCAACAATGATGTTGCTGCTAATAAGTCAATAACTGCAGGAACAACAGTAATAATTGGTCAAACAGAAAAATGTATCTGAGCATGAAGTGTTAACTTTCCAAGTCTTATAAATGGGGTATACTAAATTGAGGTGAAAACCCAGTAAATGCATAAGTATTCCTAACCTGATTTTGTTAACTGTGCAGCCATGTGTAGCTATGCTCTGTACAATGGAATGGATGTATTCACCTTTTATGTAGTAGATGTCTAGATTGAATAAAGATTTTTGCATAATGATTTGGCATGTAGGAGCTGCTATGTGCTGAGTTATTTTTCTCTGGATTATCAGTAAACATTAAGAATGTTTCTTTTCCTTGAAGTCTGTAGGTGGTGTGCATTTCTTTTATTATGTTATTATTTAGAGTACATGGCACTTAGTAGGTGGATGACTGTTGAGCATCCCTAGTCAATGGATTTTACTGGGGTGATTGTGTACTGATGGCAATCATCAGAGCACTGTGGTGCTAGAATTATAAGCTTTAAAAACAGAATTGCTTCAAAGAACGACTTGGGTATTAGTACTATTGTGACTGCCATGGAAATCTCATCAGTATATGTTTTGCACATCTTTAGTTATGATATCTCATCTTGTATTTATCCATAATATATTTGGAAATAGCTTTACATGACAAAACATCTGTGCTCTGTGATTGTTCCCAGAGTCTTTAAGTGCTGTTTCCACTTTACTATCAGGTAGCCACTGCTCATGCTGAAATTATTGTTATCTAATATTAATTAATATACTAATAAAAATATATAATGCCACATATTATCCTTCTGTTCTAATTTAAAGGGCAATACAGTGATTTTACACAATCTGCCTAAAAGTAACTACTGTATGTAGTTCATCAAATATCTGAGCATATATTTTTGAAATATAGTTAGCAAGAATTCCTTACTCCTGGCCCCTTCACATAAGGGTAAAGAATTCAAGCTAGGATAGGAGGATACTTGTGCAGTATAGTGATATGAAATTTCTTGGCTATATATTCATCTTAATATGTATACCAAACATATTAAAGGGGCCTTCCTCTTAATGGGCTTCTCTCACTGCAGACATAAAATCCATGCAAGAGTTTTAAGTTCTAAGTAAAATCATTTACACTGCAAGTTTACTTTGGATCCTGACACAAGCAGATTATCTTTAAAACAGTGAAGAATCTATTCTGCTGTGCCAAACCAAGTGGTAGGAAGCCAATACTTCCTGCTTAAGTTAACAGAAAAAGTAGGTTTTGACCAACTCCGGTATAAATTTGCATTCATTTTTAAATTATTTTCTGATCTGATTTAAGCTTATATCTGGATAAAAAAATAAAGAAATAAATGAAATAAAATTAAATAAATTAAAAAAATAAAGCAAAGTAGTTCAGAATGGAAACTTTTTTCTAAGCTTCTTCAAAATCTAAGATACCTTCTTTAATTTATTATTAGTTAACTGAGATGTTGTGGTAACCTGATAAGGGTTCTAGCCTATGCATCAAGCCTTTATTGCTCTAATAATTACTTAAAGTATAAATAAGATATGAATGAACATGCATTTCAAATACTGTTTCTGATCAGAATCCAACAAGAGGCTCTGTGGCAGTTTTGCTGCTACATATGTAGATTATGTTTTATTGCAATAATAATTATATTATTCTGGGTCTTTTGGCCTTGTGCAATCAGTTTTTGATGCAATATAAATCATCCTTTCACCCACAACCCCTTTTTCCAATTTTGCACATCAGGTGGGGTGTCACTTCAACAATGACAATCATCTAGAGTCAAGGTTTACACTGCCAGGTGGTTAGTCCTGCTGCAATAATTCTTCCACGTCAAACACTCACACCTATGGCCAGTTTAGAGTGTTCAGTCCACCTATACATGTCCTTGGAATGTGGGAGGAAACCAGAGCACCCAGAGGAAACCCACAGAAACATAAGAAGGACATGCAGACTCCACACAGAAGGCACCCCTGCCAAAGATTGAACTAGGGAACCTCTTCCTGTAAGGTGACAGCACTATCCACTGCACAACTGTGCCACCCTTTTGATACAAAGTAAATACTCAAAATAAGCTGTAAATTGTTTATTGCTATTTTCATTGAGTTCCTGCTTATTTGTTCTGTACTTTATTAATATAAACTATTGCAGATTCCACTGCAGCCATTGCTTACTTTAACTTATTAATTTGTTTTTATAACCAGAGTAGAGTACTGATCCACTTGGACCTTTCAGACTTTGCTTGCCAGCATTGTCTGCATAAGTGATTTGCTGAGTCACACATTAGGTAAATGGACATGGAAGGAATCAAACCTTAGACAATAGAAAGCAGCTCATTAACACAGCCTAATGCCTTGCACTACCTGGCAGACTAATATTATTAAGTGAAAATTCAATAAAGACTGAATAAAGGAATAAATTAAAAAGAGTGGGATTCAGTATGCCTTTTTTAAAAAGGTTAGCTCTCTGCCCTTTTCCTGTACATCATTTGAGAGACAGAACCCCAACAAACTTTAACTGTTCTATATAGATTAAAACTGCATGCACACAAAGAGTGGCCTGTGTCCATAGGCACCGGAAGCTGTTGGAGACGGGAGGGGGGGCACTTAGTGATCTAAAAAGGGCAATTTTTTATAGCTATTTACGACCACAACATAACTTCACTTGGAGGACATCTTAAGCTTATCCAATTCCCTTTTGGTGATTGAATTAACATTTTCTGATTGGTCTTACCTATCCCATGGCTGATAATTATATATTAGCCCTAGTGAGAATAACTGAGGTCATACCATAGATAATTTGAGGGGACCCATGTAAGGGATGCAGCATTTAGGAACTGCCTCTATCCATTAGTGGCATGAAGGGCAATCCTGGAGTACATTTGCTATTACCCATCCTTAGATCCAAGTTGCATTTGAATATGGACGGATGAGCTTTGTTTTATTTTTATGGATAGTCTGTTCTGGAACAGTGGTAGCCTCTGTGATATATAGCCATCTCTCCACAACATTCAGTTTAGATACCTGGACTGAGTATTTCTGATGCCATTTGACTTGCTGAAGTTCAGTAGGTCCATTTGTATTAGGTCGGAGGATGCCTTGTATGCCAGACACGTCACCTTTAAGCACTCGGTAGGATACTGAGTATAGTAATAAATCTTTGAGGTGGTCCATGCAAGACCTATTGTTTGACTTGTATTATTTTAGTAAGGTGTCTCTGAAGGTATTCCAATTGTTGCATGGGCTGGAAGGATACATGGCAAACTGGGCATTATACAAAATATTTGACCTAATGAGAGCTTTGTAAAGGGGGACAACATCTACAGATCTAGTCACAATCAATTTGTTTATAAGCTGTGCAATATAGAAAGACTTTCTTATGACTCTGGGCATATGTTGTTCAAGTTAGATCACTGTACACACAAGTTCCCAAATGGCAAATAATTGGGTCAGTTCTCAGAGAGCATTGTCATGATTTTCACACCAGTTATTATTTGAGACAAATTTTCCTGCATGATGGTGAAGTCATTTGGGGAGTCAATAAGTGCTCCTAGCTTGCAGTCATCTCAAACTTAGCCGGCCAAAGCCCTTTAGTATTTCCTTTTACTTTTGAGATGTATATACCAAACAGAAAAAAGTCTCAACACCGAACCCTGGGGTGACCGGTCTCTTCCCCTATTTTGATCTCCTGCAGCCTGTGAGCAAGTTGGCTATCCAGCTGGTGATGTAAGTGTTTGCTCCAACATTATTCATCTTTTGTACTACACCTGAGTAGGGGATTGTGTCAAAAGGCTTGGCCAGGTCAAGATAAAGTAGTGTGAACTGTTGTACCTTCATCCATTGTTTTGGTAACAAGAGTAAAGCTTAAAATTTACCCATGATTTTGAGCCTTTCACGCTTTCCTCTGGGCTGTTTTCAAACATATTTTTAGGGTCATGCATACATGTATGCATTCTTTGATTCACCTTCCTGGTTGTATTAAATTATATTCATTGTATAATACAGCACCAGTTGTTAGAATGTGTTTTAAATTTGTAGTTTTAAACAGTCTTCTAGTAAACAATGAAACAAAATGTATGAACTACCCATTTCAGAAAATGTCAGCCATAAAAGGCCACTCAAACTTCTGTCATTACAATCCACCAATATCAGTAAATGTGCAAAATCTCTGCAGAAGTAAGTCATGCAAATAATTCCACATTAAAGGGATCTCTAACTAATGAAGAGGTTTCTGTTAGGAAACAAGTTTATCTTTCATTGTTTCATCTACAAATAAAGTGGCTGTTGCCCTTGAAGAATAAATTGCCTATGCTACATTAAAAAATGATTAGCTAGTAATATTGCTATAGGGAATGGATGGCAAACTGATAACAGGTTCATAGTTACTAGATAACTCCTCCAAAGGAGGACATTCACAGGACTGCAGCATCCACTCCCTTTAAAGTACAACACAGTACAGTATCAGCGATCCATCTGCATACTGTGGGAGTAGAACCCACAGCCTTCTGCATCAAAAGCAAGGCTACTAATCTGTTGTGCTACTAACAATGCAAACAGATTTGGAATAAGCACCACTAAATTTCTCTTCCCCTGAAGCTCTCAGCTCCTTGTAACATTTTTTATCTATTTACTGGGAAAGCCCAACTTGGAACAAAGCCTATTTTCAGCAGTGGCCTGGGAGAAATGTTCCAGACACATGCCTGTGTAACATGGGAGGAAACCCACACAAACACAGGGAGGACATATAGACTCCACACAGAAGGCACCCCAGCTGAGAATTGAACCAGAGAACTCTTGCTGTGAGACAACAACTCTACCACTGCACCATCCACTTGACACAGATAACTCTCTCAATTTTACAGCAGAAGAAATCTTGAAAAATCCAACATTTATTTGGGGCGGCTTAGAAAGTTGCTAAAATAGTGTTTTGTTTTACTATGCATTTCTAAAAAAGATAAGAAGACTGAAACTTATAGGGCTATCATTATTTTGTGAATTCCATTCTCACTAATTTGCCAAAAAAAACACAAATATTAAGAGGAACAGAGCAAAAGTATGAGCCAAATATTCAGTGAGAATCTAGACAGTTGAGAGCTAACTCAACTCCCTGAATCAAAAGTGGTGGTATGGGAGAATGCAGGCACTTGTACTTAAGGTACAGGCTTTGAGCCTGGGGTAGTTCTAACCACCAGGTATAAGTAACTGGGGCATTACACACACACACACACACACACACACACACACACACACACACACACACACACACACACACACACACACACACACACACACACTCCATTAAGACTTTAGGTGAAAAAGCAAACACACACACACACACACACACACACACACACACACACACACACACACACACACACACACACACACACACTCCATTAAGATTGTAGGTGAAAAAGCAATGGAATAATCATATATCTGTTTATTCAGTTGATACCTGGTTAACTGGGTCAATAAAACAAGTACCCCTTTCAACCATTACTCAATTTCAATGACTGGATCATAATATTACATTATCCACAGTTTGCCAAGTTAAACAGTTTTTTTTTTTTTGAGAACCTCTTTTTCTCCCCTCTGCATCATCCTGTATCTCCCTACCCAGTTCTGTTGGGTCTGCCAGAAAGTTGCTATCCCCCCAGAGTCCATCTGTTAGAGCTGGGGCCAGTGCAGAACCCAAGGGTGTCCTGGGGGTCTTGGCCATCAACATCTGCTGGGGAGATTCTTTTATGACCTACCCGTTGCTTCCTGGAATTATGTTTTCAGCCTCTTAGAAAATAGCTTCCACGATGCATTTGGTTATAATGCTACACACTGATGAAGAGACTAGAAGCAAGGTATGTATTTGAGCATATAGGGTAAGGCAAACAGTATAAAGTCAATGATTCCAGCAATAAGGAGTTACCCTTTACTGTGTACCACCTACTCTTCCAGATATGTAAAAACATGCAAACCATCTGCATGGAACTGGTCTACTCCAGAAAGCATAATGAAACTTTTTGTGAAGAAACTTCTTATTTAGCTTATCTTCATGGATCTAGAACAGGAAAAGACCTGTGGGTAAGAACATTGCTGAATATGAAAGCACAGCTCTGGTCCATACCAAACCAACATGTTGCTGATCGAACTGCGGTGAGTACCAGCAGACATTTCAGTAGGAGTTTGGCATGGCTTTATATGTTTTCCCCAGCATTATGTGCCTATGCTTTACTAACTTCCCTTTGTCTTCTGTCTTACCATGGTGCTACTGAGGGTGGCTTTAGTAGTACACCATAATACTGCAGCATACATTTGTTTCTTACAGAAAGGAGGATGCCATTTTAATTAATCGTTCTTTATAATCACAGAGCAGGTATGGGCAATTCTGCCCTGCTCCTTGCCTTAAACAGTGACACAGCATTAGGGGCTCAAGCAAACATCATATGGTATTAACACCAAGGAATGAAGAATGAGGTCGGACCCAAAATGGAATTTATTGCGAACACCACGAACATAAAAAACAAACAGCAGCTCAACACAGCAGCTCAACAGCTCAACAGAATCGATTAACCTAGGTTTTGTCCTATGTGGACTTCTTCAGAATAAAAAAGTTAACCATGAAGTTCACTTAAATAAGGCTAAACATCAACCCCACCCATGTCATTAACCAATCAATCATCTTGGTTCTTTGGTAATTTGTTTGTTCGTTATCGAGAGCGGTGGTTTATCGGCAGACATTATGGAATTATTGTTGCAGATTAAAGAACAATTAAGGGAGCATTCCAATCAAATTCAATCCTTAGTTGAGAAGCAAGGTTCTGGGCTTAACTTGCAGGAATTTGGCAACTACGGCAGTTTGGGAGTGCCTCTCACTCAACCTACACCCAATATTAATACACAAACTGTGAGTAATGGTGGTAACAGTGTGAACAATCAAAGTAAAGTAATTAATCATGAGAGACCCCCTGGAGCTGAGGGGAAACCAACACGGGTCAGTAGTGATTGTTGGAAAAATAATACCTTCATTTTTAATGCAGAAAAAACCTATAATGTTGAAGAGAGCAACAAGGCTAACTAGTCTTTGACTGAGCAGCTTAAGCAGTTTGAATTTAAGTTATTCAAACTGCGGAGAACTCAGTTAGAAAATAGTTATCTGGCTAGGAATATCGAGCTAGGACTGGTACCAAAAGGTTTGCGTGTGTGGAGGTACCCTAATGGCATTAATGGTGATACGGAAATGATCAATGAATTACACACACTTTTTAATAAGACTGGTTTGGCCATTATGAACATTATGGTTAAATTCAATAATAAAAAAATTGACATTTATTTATCTGATCTTGAGCGTATCAACGACAATATTACTAAGGACTTACTTTTTGAACAGTATTACACTAATTATACCAACATCATTGATGATGTTGAATGTAGTTGTGGTTCTATGTTTAATAAAAAGACACAAAAAATACAACGGGATATTAGAATTTACGAATTGGACACTGTTTACCCACAGTCGAAGGGTAACCAACGTAACCATAGCAATAGGTCCTCCATCAATCAAACATCCGATGACGAAGCGGAGATGACGTTAGAGAAATGTAGTGGCGATAAAAACGTGAGGTTTGATGGTGGGAGCCCTTTAGGAGAAGGGATAAGGCATTCCGAAAGAATATGAAACAGAGAGGTATCCCACGAGGAAAAAGATTTTCATGGGATGGGTGCCCGACCAAAAGCGGGGTACACTGCCAGCAATCACCGGAATGGTGGTTGGAAAATGAGGAGGTGAGGAATGATGTTATTTCAGTTCATGAATCAGCTTACACGGAATTTGGTGTGAATTCTGAGATTAGTAACTTTATTGCCGAAGACTTTGTCATCCAAAGGACATCAGTCATAAGCAATGAATGTTTTAATCATCTGAATGATGCGAACTTTAATGTAAAATCCTCTGAAGCATGTAAGGCGACGGCGCAAGATTTTGATAATGCATACATTAATGCGCCAGATTTATTGACTTTAAATAGTAGCTTTACAGAGGTGACTACTAAGTCTATTAATGTACATGATGATTTATTAAATTTAAGTGTCTATTCTGTTAAGGGAGTTACTGGTGATGTGGTTGTAAGCGAAGGCATAGAACCACACAACTGTTATAGTGTTGTGGAAAGTTTTTCTCCCAGCAGTGTAAGTGTTATTGATTATTCAGAAGTGTTGGTCAGTAAGGATGGGATGGAAGCGATATTTAATGACACATATAATGAACATGTATGAACCGTCAGTATTGAGAAAAGGGAAGATGAAAATATATATGATGGTTCGTTGTTTTTACAGGAGGGGGCTGAGAATATTACACTAAATGGAATGTCCCTAGAGGGTGACGAATTAGGAAGTAAGTCACCACAAGGGGAACATAATGGGTTTTTAAGTAACCCTATTATTATGGAAAATGCCACCGGTGACTTTAAGCTATTTAATTATTCTAATTATAATTTCAATACTGAACATGTCAATTTATTTTCCAAGGGTTTTACTTTTGTTCAGTGTAGAAGGGGCACATTGGTTGATGCCCTAATTGATTTAAAATTATTTGTACGAAAAATGAATTTGAGAGTGTTCTTTGATGGGGTTAGTGTGGTTAACAGACAAGGGTCTATGACAAAACCAAGTATTTTTAATCCTCCACTCAACCCTGTTATAGCTACTTTTGAAAAAGTGTGTGAACTTGACATTAGGGATTACTATAAGAAAACTATAAGACAACCATGTCTGAATTTAACAGAGTTTGAGTGCACATTGCTGAATAATTTAAAAAAGGTTGACAATATATGTATAATGAAGCCTGATAAAGGCAATGGGGTTGTCATAGTTGATAACAATGATTACAGTAATATTATGATGACTATGCTTATGAATGACAATTACGTAGAAACCAGTGTTAATGAAATCAATATTGCTTTTAAAAAATTGGACCTCATGTTAGAAGACATGTTGTTTCAAGGGGAATTAAATGAAGTTGAGTATGAATTTATGTGTAACCCATACCCAGTAATTTGTGGAATTTTTGGAATACCCAAGATACATAAAGGGTTGGATAACGTTAAATTCAGACCTATTGTAGATGGCAAGAGGTGCAAAACTTGTTTCATAAGTCAATTTTTAGATCATCATATGAAACAAGGATTAAATGCTTTCCCATACATAACAAAGGACTCTTGGGATTTTTTGGAAAGGGTTAAAAATTTAAGTACAATAGTCAATTGAGATTTCTTACCATAGATGTGTGTAATTTGTTCTCAGTTATTCCCCACGATATTGGTCTCACATGGTTAGAGGAACAATTGCTGGTGACAGGTAATTTCGAACAAGATAAGATTAATGTTTTTGTCAAACTTATGGAAGCAGTTGTGAAAAATAATTTTATATTTTTTGAAGGGCACCTATTTAAGCAACACACTGTTGTAGCTATGGGTGCCGCTTGTGCTCCAATTTATGCCAATTATATCATGGCATATTGGGAGCAAAATTATGTTTTTACCAGTGAATTCAGACAGTACATTAAATTATACATGCGTTACCTTGACGACATATTTATTATATGGGAAGGTGAGTGAGTTATCTTAGATGCTTTTTTAGAATATATTAATAATTCAGTTTGGTTCCTAAGATTTACCTATGATTTTGATATGAATAATATCACATACTTGGATGTCAGATTAACCTTTGATAAGACATTACAAATGATAAAATCTAACATATACAGAAAATCCACATTTTCAAATTCATACCTCCAATATAGTAGCTGGCATCCAAGGCACCAAAAAAGAGCCATAGTAAAGGGCCAAATGGTGAGAGCTGCCAGGATGGTCAGCGAGGAGGAGGATTGCCATAGTAAAGGGCCAAATGGTGAGAGCTGCCAGGATGGTCAGCGAGGAGGAGGATTTCGTAAAAGAATTGAATTTTATGATTACTTTGTTTTTAAATAGAGGATATCCAAAGGAATTATGTTCAGAATTGTTCAAGGAGGTCAAATATAAAAGGGATACTGTTTTTTACATTCCCATTCTTAAAAGTGACGAGTCTAGTATTACATCTGTTAATTTAGGAAATCTAGGAAGACTAGATGAACATCCACTGTATTATATTTTAACTTACAATTTTGATTCTGAATATATAACAGGTATGGTTAACAAGAATTGGGGTATTTTGCAAATGGATAAAAATATAGTAGCAAAAATGGCCTTGGCACCTAAGTTTATATATAGGAAGGATACATCCTTAAAAGAGATTTTTGAAAGATCTTCTCCATCCCCAAGTCAATGTAATAGCAGGGTATTTGGCAATTTTAAATGTGGGAGATGTACCATTTGTGAACATATACTGACATCAGGCAGCATTCTAACTTTTAATCAACATCGTATTTATATCACAGGACACTTTGATTGTTATACCAAGAATGTTGTCTATTTAGCCAAGTGTCAAGTATGCCCTGCTTTTTATGTGGGAAAAACTTGTCGGTATTTTAGAGAAAGGGTTAGAGAGCACTTATTAGATATAAAACATCTAAAATTAACTAATGCATTAGCCAGGCACATTTCTACTTGTTTAGACCATTCTTTTAAATTTTGTATACTGCAACAAATCAGGTATGATTCACAAGGTAGAACTTTAGAGGTGCACTTAGATTTATGTGAGCTTAGATGGCAACTTAAATTGGATGCACATTGTCATCCAGGGCTAAATGATTGTTGCACAATCAAGCCTGTTCTCAAGCTCAAACATATATTGGGCAAATTTTTTGATGTATTTGATTGTATACGGAATGTAGTTTATCATTTTTGGTTCAAGTTATATGTATGTATAAATAGTATCTATTGCTAACACTACATATATTTTAATTTTCACACATTTATACATATATTTTATATGACTGTGTTTGTCTTTTTAACTTATTTCCAATTTTTACTGTTGTTAGATTAGATAATTGATTGGTTAATGACATGGGTGGGGTTGATGTTTAGCCTTAATTAAGTGAACTTCCTGGTTAACTTTTTTATTCTGAAGAAGTCCACATAGGACAAAACCTAGGTTAATCGATTCTGTTGAGCTGTTGAGCTGCTGTGTTGAGCTGCTGTTTGTTTTTTTATGTTCGTGGTATTCGAAATAAATTCCATTTTGGGTCCGACCTCGTTCTTCATTCCTTGGTGTTGAGGTTCATCTTGGTTCTTTGGTAATCATATGGTATTACACTAGCTAGCACAACCTACTTCCTGAATCACAGCTTCTCTACAGCAGCGTAGTCCAGGCCCCTAGTTTTTAATGTAAACACTTCAGGAATTCCAGGGTAATACCATAAAAAGTACAAGTTAGTAAGAAACAGTAGCTTGATATGTGCTACTCAGGGTAATTTCTGAAAATTCTGGGATATTTGTCTTCACAGTTAAGTGATCCTAACTAACATTATTTGTTAGTCAACATTCTCAAAAAGTATACTTAATGGTCTGTAAATGTACTGTTATGGTGGGACTTACACTTTTTCATCCCTCATAAAATTATCTTCTGGCTGTATTATTTATTAGGCAGTCATATATCACTTTCCAAGTAACTTGCACTGTGTACTCTTAAATATACAACAAAGTCATAATGCTGCAGTTTGCAACACTTCAGGTATATTTCTATTAGACATGCTATTGCACAGCATACTCTCTTGGGTATAAAATGCAAATAATAAAATAAAAATAAAACCTTTTCTTGAACATGCATAAGGGTTGCCACCTTTTGTTGTGGCTAAAACCAGAGTCAGGCCACACCCCTTGCATCACATGTAACTCCACTCATTCCCACCCTCTCTCCCGCCCACACTCCACCCATTTTGTGATGTTACTATAATATCACATGTTGGGGAAATCCTCTTTTTCCATTCCCGATGCCTGCTTTCAGATGATTGACTATTTACTATGCTTTTCTGTAAAAAAGCATAGTAAATCAGCCATTTTAACAAACCCTGATAGTCTGTTTCCTTTTTTGAAACAGAATACTAGAGTTTGTACAGTGTTTTCCAGACTACCGGAGAATCAATTTGATTTCCAGATAGTCTGGAAAAAAACGGAGGAGGCTGGCAAGCCTAATAATCATATCCTACTGATTATGGAGCACATAAGAAAGAGTGGTAGCAGATCTCTTTAAAATCTCACTATTTCAACCCCAGCTGCTGCCCGATTCGATAAATGTTACAATGGAATGATAACCAGCTGGGTGCTAAGCAATCTCTTGTGTCTATTGTCACATTTCCCTAATTCTAACCAGATAACAATGGCTACTACTGGGGTTAAGGAAATTACTGTGGAAAAGAATACATTATATCTTACAGTACAGATGTGAATACTAAATAGACTACTGACTTTGGTAAACATTTCATGTCTAGAAGCAAATTATTAGTTAACTATAATCTATTCTGACAACAGCTTGCGCGAAGAAGCAGAACTTGGGAAAGGGGCAACTACTAACGGCATGAGATAAAGGAAGCACTAAAAAAAAAGATGACCAAATAATTAAACATATCATAAACAGAAGCAGAAAACAAAAACTATGGATGCAGAAAAATGTAATAACGTATTCATGTCACTGCATGCAGGCAGCTAAATGGAACACATAAAACATCTCCTTACCGTGGTTGACTCTGGCAGCTGTGTTTAAAAGTATAGTTTCTCCTCGCACTTTTGTTTTCTAATTCACGTTAGCATGCAAAGCATGCATGAGTCCTCCATTGGGTCCACCTCCCTTCACAGTTTTAAAAGTGTGGGGGGTGCGCCCTCTCCCTCACTCTACGGTTCCAGCGCCTATGCCTGTATCAGTTATATTAGTGTAAAATAAACATATATGTAAAATAGCTAGATACTGTTACCTAAATCTGGGAATATGTGAAACTGACAAGTTGTATTTTCTTCTTCCCTCAAGGAAAAACAAAACATGAATCCTTTAATTGGCACTACCAAAATGTAAAGTAGCTATTTCTTTTTACAAACACCATGATGAGAAAAATAGCAAATCATGTACAATTGTAATGAATTATTTTTCTGTGATACGTATTCTATTCTTTTAGTGTTGTGGCAAGCCAGAACCTTTCCCAGCAAATAATGGAAATAAAGCAAATAACCTGTCCTTCAAAGGAGAGCAAGCCATTGCAAAATGCACTCACAAACTCACTCAAACATCACATGCATATCTTTCGACTATGTAGTTACAAGTGATAACTTTTCTACCTGCCTGTAGCTTCAAACATGGTGATTTCTGTGAATAATCTAACCTGTTTTTTTTTTTAACTAGCTAGCTATGTTAGACATTCTCTGAACTGAAGCCCATACTCACACAGCCTTCTGCTGAGTAAAAGGTTCTGGAGAAACTTGACTACTTTGTGCATTGTGTGGTTCAGGAGGGTAAACTGTATACTTCATGGTTTGAGAGAGTAGACTGTATACTACATGGGTCAGGAGGGAACACTCTATACTACATGACTTGGAGGACATACTGTATACTATATGGTTTGGAAAGATACACTGCATACTACATAATTCAAGATGATACACTGTATACTATGTGGTACATGAGGGTAATTGTATATTACATGTCTTGGGAGGGTATATTGTATATTAAATGGTTTCTGAGTGTATACTGAAGAGGCACTGCATACTGCATGGTTCAAGAGGGTACACTATATACTACATGGTACATGATGGTGCACTATATACTGCATGGTACATGATGGTACACTATATACTGCATGGTACATGATGGTACACTATATACTATATGGCTTGGGAGAGTACACTGTATATTACATGGTACATGAGGGTACACTGTGTATTACATGGTCTGGAAGGGTGTACTGTATAGTACATGGGTTAGGATGGTACACTGTGTACTACATGGGTAAGGATTGTGCACTGTATACTACATGGGTCAGGAGGGTACACTGTATACTACATGGTCCAATGGAATACACTGTATACTACATAGTTTGGGAGGGTACACATACTGTCCCCATTCAATAGGATCATATTTATAGTAACAACCACTAGTGCCCTTAGAAACCCAGACACTCACCCCAAACCATTTGGGTCCTAAGTATCATGGGTGTCTATATATGAGGACATGTTAATAGGGAGGTATCTGAAGATTGTGTAGGGGAGGTGTTAGGGTAATACCTTTCTTATTGGTGGCCTCTTTTGTCCATTAGAGAGAGATAGGGCCAGATTGGGGGGCAAATTGACACTTTTTTGATTTTTTTTACTGCGGATTGATTTTCTGTGACAAATAAAGGCTTGTTGCTTTGGAACACTACCTTGTTTACATGAGTTTTGAAAATTATTGTGCCTGAGCTCATCAACAAAGTTTTTAGACTACTAGTTTTTCTGCTTTTTATTTTTTCCTCTACACATGTTGGTGAGGTTGGAACTAGATGGATTCCTATATTTGTTCTTTTTTTTCTCTTTTTTTTATTTACAATTTTCCATCAAGGTCACATTTGAATAGAGCCAGGGATGAACTCTGTTTTTCATGAATAGAGAGCCTATTCCATAGTGATGTGATCCTTTGGGACACATATCTGTCTCTCCTCTGGTTATGTCAGAAATAAAGGTCAGATCCTTATATATAGTGTTTCTGGTGCTATCTGTCTCTCCTCTGGTTATGTCAGAAATAAAGGACAGATCCATATATCTAGTGTTTTAGGTGCTGTTTGTTGTACACATGTGATTGACCCATCAGGGTTGGGTCTAAAGAAGTCCTGTAAGCCAGCCAAAGATCCCCCTCAACAACTTGTAGGAGACTGAATATGGAGACAGTGCTCTGAGGTGGTCAGTGCATGACTGGATATTCATGCCCTGAATTCTCCTGGTGAGAAACCTTTGTGGATTTTTCAGCTATTGCAAGTGCCTGGTTAGATACATGCCAAAGGGGGCATTGTATTCAATGAAAGGTCTGATAAGGGCTAAGTAGAGTGGCACTATAACTTCCTTGGACCTGGATGCCATACTCTTACCTTTAAGTTAAGAATTATGTTCTTACTATCTTAGCTACATGTTTGTCAAAGTCCAGATTGCTGTCTACATATGTTCCCAGATTCTTACTACTTGGTTGACGCACAGGGGCAATTTATTGATGGAGTAATTAACTTGGGTTGACAGTTACCCCAAAAGGGCATTATAATGTATTTTTTGGAATTGAGTTTTGGGCCATGGCTTTGGCACTAATCATTTGTCTGTGTTAAATGTTTGTGTATCTTGGGGAATCTGTAATAGCTCCCAATTTACACTCAACTGTAAACATGGTGAAACAGAGGCCTTAACATTAGTCCTGACTTCCAAGAAGTAGATGACAAATATTAGTAGGCCCAGCATGGAGCCCTGGGGTACTCTTCTGGTGACAGATCTGTTGGTGAGGTGGTCTCACCAATCCTGACTTTTTGGATCCCATCTGTGAGCTATCATCAAATCCAGCAAGTTATGCTTGGATTTATGCCTAGCTTAGAGAGCTTGTCAACAATGCTCAAGTGGGGTATAGTATTAAATGCCTTGGCTAGGTCAAGATACATAGTATGCACTGTTTTATCATCATCCATTGCCTAGGTAACTCTCTCAAAAAAGTCTACCAGGTAAAATAGGTATGACTTTCCCTTAACAAAACCAAATTGGGATGGGTCCAGTATCTGTGGGTTGCCAATGTGGTAGGCTGCTAAGTGGCTCACTGACAGAACACCCACCGTTAAAATAGGGGACTCTACATTCAGCAACAGAACAGTAACCAGTGGAGTTCTTACAGGGCTCAGTGCTGGGGTCCCTATTGTTTGCAATATACTTTTTAGAAGTATAGGCCAAAACAAAAGGCTTGTGGGTGACTAAACTTATGGATGACTGCAACTTGGAAGCGGTCATAGAAACCCCAGGGGACATTGATACCGTACAGTTTGGTCTTACGCAAATCAATAAGTGGTGCCAAAGTCATGGGCTTAAATTAAACACAAAAAGATGTATCATCATCCCCTTTGGCAAGAAAGACATCCCTGCAGATTTCCACAATAATAATAATACCTTAAGTACTCAATCCATGGTGAGAGATCTGGGTACACAGCTTGATAGCAACCTTTTCTTTGACCACCATGTTTACTCAGTGGTAAAGACGGTCAGTGGTAAGGACAGCCTTCTACACTGACACCAACACAGCAGCCAGCACTCTTCAAACTGTGGTAAATTGATAGTTAATAAATAACACAATTCCTTTCTAAGTAAACATAACTTTATTTGATGAAAAAACATCACCAAGTGTGGCCCACAGCATAAATAACATACTCCAGTAAACTTCCAACAATTCATGTAAGTAAGGCCAGGTGCACAACAAAAAGACCAGTTAATATACACCACCACAGCAGCCAGCAATCCTCACCCTGCCATCTTATAAGTAAGGGCATTGTCTCCAGGAAAAAGGAGGTCATAACCCCCTAGTACTCTTTCCTTATCAGACCAATAATAGAGTACAATGCTCCCTTTGGTATGTACCTCACCAGGCACCTACAGCAATTGGAGAGACCACAGAGGTACCTTACAAAACAATTCAAGGCATTCAACACACGTCTTATGTAAATAGAATTAACTCTTAGCTTTTACATACCTACATCAACTTTATTACAAGCTGAGATAAGTACAAACTTGCAGTATTATAAGATAGTACTGCATTTTATTTTTTTCTATTTTATTGTTTCATTGACTATTGTGTTAAAAACAGTACTGCATTTATCTGCTTATTTATTTGTTTCACTGAAAATTGTGAACTCTCCCTTTCTGTCTGCAGTTAGTGGGTTTATTCTTCTCACTTCATTGATATTTGGTGTAGACATCTTAGCCTAGAGGGTTTCTCTGTACCTTAAAGTCTTAGTCCCTTATCTCTGAAATTATTTCTGCTGAATAGCTACATACTTGAGCTTTTGGTTAGCTTTTACATACCTACATCAACTTTATTACAAGCTGAGATAAGTACAAACTTGCAGTGTTATAAGATAGTACTGCATTTTATTTTTTCTGTTTTATTTTTTCATTGAATGTTGTGTTAAAAATAGTACTGCGTTTATCTGCTTATTTGTTTGTTTCACTGAAAATTGTAAGCTCTCTCTCTGTCTGCAGTTGGTTGTGGTATTAATCTTGGTGGCTTTAGAACTGACCGCCCCTCCTGTAAGTTTGTGTTTGACCACTTTTCTTTGGCCCATCTCATTTGCTCACTCAACCGAGTACAGTGAGATCATATTTTGATTTCAGACACTCCTACCATTCCCATCTGTTCAGCCCTATCCTAGTCTAGTCTCATTAGCTCATCCTGCCTAATACAGAGAGAACATTTGAGTAGGCATACCCACTTAGGCCCTGAACTTATCTAATTGAAGACTTTTGGAACAGGGCTCAGTTCTAAGTTTTTTTACCGGTTAATTGGGTAATTTGTTTAAATCAGTTTGCTCGATTTCTATTGTTATATATATAAAAATCAATTGCACTTTATCTGCTTTTACTGTATTTGTGTTTCTTCCTACTTTATTACCTTATTTTGCTTTTGCCTCTTCTTAAAAGTATTCAGTTGTGTTTATTCTGCTGCATTTATTACTGCTTGGTAGTAGCCTGATTAAATTGCAACTGTTATTCTAAGTGTTTTGGTTAAAGCACTTGGGTTTCAGACCAGTTGTTTTACATTAAGAAGGTTTGTGGTCTGCACTCTTGTGGGAGGAGAGGCTAGATTCTGCCCTTCTGAGCTGGGGGGAATTTCTGGTTAAAGGCTTACTGTGCCTGCTTATTTGAACTGTTTTTTTCTGATATTGGTGCACCTTGTCTGCTGTAGCATAGACTAGATTCAGGCCTGCTGAATCTAGCTTTGTTTGTATAATTTGAGCACTAATCCAGGCCATCTTTTTTGGAGAAGGTTCCCCTGCGCCCTAGTGGCAGGAGTGTGCGGTTAGAATTTGTCTTATTGAAGACTGCTGGAACAGGGCTAAATTTTGAGTTTTTTTACTGGTTAATTAGGTAATTTGTTTAAATCAGTTTGCTCGTTTTCTATTTTTATAAAAAAAAATAATAATAAAATAAAATTGTACTTTATTCATTTGCTTTTACTGTAATTGTGTTTCTTTCCACTTTATTACCTTATTTTGCTTGTGCTTCTTCTTCTTAAAAGTACTCAATTGTATTATTCTGCTGCAGTTATTACTGCTTGGTAGTAGCCTGATTAAATTGTAACTGTTATTCTAAGCCTTTTGGTTTAAGCAATTGGGTTTCAGACCAGTTGTTTTACATTAAGAAGGTTTGTGGACTACATTGTTGTGGCAGGACAGGTAGCTGACATCCTTCTAAGTTGTGAATTGCTGATTGAAGGCTCAGTGTCTGTTATTCTAAAAGTGCATTAGTTCTGATTTAAGCACATGGGCTTCAGGCCAGTTATTTACATTAAGAAGGTTTGTGGTCTGCACTTTTGTGGGAGGAGAGGCTAGATTCTGCCCTTCTGAGCTGGCAATTTCTGGTTAAAGGCTTATTGTGCCTGCTTATTTGAACTGTTTCTTTCTGAATTTTGAGCGCCTTGTTTGCTGTAGCCTAGAGGTTAGTAGTTTATTGGCCATTTTGGGCTAATTTCTATCTCTTTCATTTCCCTGCTATAAAAAACATATTTGCACGTTTTTTGCGCTTGTATTCAGCTCAGCAAGTGCCTGCCAGGTGTCCTGCAGAGTTCTAAAGCAGCAGAGAGACAAAAGAGGGACTTTGGAGTGATTAAGTATCATTTTTCTGCATTTCCTTGCTGTCTTTAATTAATTCCGCCTAAAATATCGATTTTTTAGTTGTTCTGTGATTTTATTTCTGCTACATATTGTACTTATTTGCTGCCTGCACTTGAACTAAGTTGTTCTAGTGTTTAAATAATCTGTTTAACTGTTGTAGACCACACACTAAAGTGCAATAGCCATTTCTGTGCCTTTAAAGTGTTTTTTATTGTATCTGCTTTATTTTCTGAAAAAAACAAAACAAACAAAAAAATATATATATACCTGTTTCCCACCTTTCTGAACTAGTATAGTCCAGTTTTCAGGTTATTGCTGAATTCAGGGCTGTGTTACAAGTTTCTGTGTTGCCCATATCTTACTTGGATAGAAGGAAGTTTCTCTGTTCACCTGTGAGACAGGGGAGATTTGAGCAGTCTATCTGTCCCTGGAGGAGTGGTTTCAGCCCAGATGTTAGTAGTTTATTGGCCGTTTTGGGCTAATTTCTATCTCTTTAATTTCCCTGCTATAAAAAACACATTTGTGCGGTTTTGCACGCCGGGCAGTGCTGGTTAGCTAGGGTTAAACTATTCCCGGCTCCACAAAGTGTACTCTTCAATTTTTCCCTTGGAACTAGACAAACTTTCAACTTAAGCACTCAAACCATTCATTTCACAGCCCAGCGTTTGCTCAAAACTCATAGCAAGCACTATTTAACCCTAGCACTAGACCCCCCCTATACTGTCCAGAAGGACAAGGCTCTCTATTAGTCCCTACCAGCCAATCAGTAAAATAGCTCACTTTACCTATTCAGGCATGTCCAAAGGGCAGTTTCAGGTGTACTCTCCAGTCCAACTGATGAATCTGGACATTTTGAGGCAATATTACAACTGCCTCATGTACACAGACAACCCTCTCCTCCTACCACCAAACACTAATATATGCAAGAGGTGCAATTATACAGCCAAACTGGAGGCAAAGCTCTCTCAACTCAAGACTGGAACTGACAGTCAAGAGGAGAAGGGAAATACTTACAGCATACCACCAGTCTCACATAGGCCTACTAAACCAACACTGGCAAATAACATATATAAATACATGAAAACATACTCAGAGGCTCTAAATAAAAATCTGCAAAAGCAACAAAGACCTCCAAAGCAGACATCCAAGCAACCTCCACAGTCCATCACAAACCATGAAACACATACTTCACATAATCAGTGTGCCACGCAATCACAGCCCTAAAGGCAAAATAACATACCCAACACACTAGTAATAGGTGACTCTATAGTCAGGCACACTGATGTCCCACTAACTAGGCTGGACAAGGAGAAGGTTACAGTTAGCTGCCTGTTGGGCGCCAGGATCCACCACATAACACAAGCACTCAGGTCTCTCTAGAACAAGTACAAATACGACTCCATGTTGGTGTGAAAGACCTGAGACGTACCTCCCAGGACTACATGAAAAGAGACATGGAAGAGCTCTCTGATCATGTAGTCCAGGTCGGTATGACCCTGACCCTGAGTAACATCCTGAACTCACCAAGAATGATGCCACACTATAAAGAAAAAAATGATCAATTTTAACAATTGGCTAAGTTTCTGTTGTTATTCAAAGGGGATCCAGTATCTGTCTGCCTGGGATGACATGCTCGACAAGCCACATTGCTTTGCAAAAGATGGCTTGCACCTGTCACCCTTAGGCTTTTGAATACTGGCCAAGGCTTTTGCCACCCCCATAGTGCCTTTTTAGGCAAGGCTCAAAAGACAAACCCACCACTGTAAATAGCACAAGTAACCAAAAACTGAGGGTAATGCTACTCAACGCCAGAAGTCTAAACCTCAAAATGCATGCACTCGAGGCACTCCTCAGTATGGAGAACATCGATATCTGTGCAGTAACAGAAACCTGGTTTAAGGCTCTAGAGAGCACCCCAGCACTACCATGTTATAACTCATACCATATTTTCGGCTACAGAACCCGGACTGAAACACAAAAGGCAGGGTGTATCCATATTCATCAAGGATACCCACACTTCCAGGTTAGTGGCGCAGCACAATGCCTCAGAGATCATCCATGTGCAACTAACAATGGGCAAAACTGCAATTCAAGTTGTAGCTTGCTACAGATCCCCCACCATGACCCAGGACCCCCATTCCATGTTTCTGGAGACCTGGAAAATATGAAGGTCCTACCAAATGCCCTAATATTGGGTCGTATTAATTACCCAAACATTAACTGGGAGAACTACTCAAGTACTAACTCCCTTGCCCAACGCTTCCTAGAATTTATAAAAATTGAACACCCTGGATCAGCTGGTCAACACCCTCCACCAGAGGTGACCACATATTGGACCTGGTCATCACCAACATGGGCGACCGGTGCTCCACACCGTAGGTCAACCCCTCACTGGTTAGATCAGACCATAGACTAATCACACTGGATATCCACATTCCTCCTCCACCCCCAATCAAGGAAACCACTGTGAAAAACTTTCCAAAAGCAAACTTCACATTACTTAAGACCGAGGTGGAAAGTTTCACAGCCCCCATGCTAAATGACAACACTGTCCAAACTGCTGAATCCCTTTCAAAGACACTCTATGAGCACCTACAAGAATGCATGGATCATGCTACCCCAAGCAAAACCAAGACTCTCTCCTCCAAGAAAAGGAAACCAGTCTGGTGGACCCCTGCCATAAACAAGCTATACAATAGAAGGAGGAAACTAGTACAGAAAAGAGTAAAATCCCAAGAAGGAAAGACATCCCTGATCAGTATCAGGAAGAAACTACGATCCCTCATAAAATCATCCAAGGCTAGCTTCAAAAGAAAAATTGCCAAGGACTCCAAAGATAACCACAAAGTGTTCTTTAGCTATGTCAAAAACCTAAGTGGAAACTCTCAGATGTGCTCTAAGTTAGTGCAGAATGGCACAAAATACACTGAACTGACTGATATTGCAAACATTCTGGCAGACAGGTTTAGTGCAAACTTTACCCCCCCTCTCACCCTCTCACCCCCTAAAGGGCCCATAACCATACCAGAAGAATGTAGATCCCCCGGCAATCACTGACACACAGGTTAAAACTGCCCTTTCCAAAGCCAAAAACACATCTTCAGTGGGACTGGACGGTGTCTCAGGCTGTGTCTTATACGAGCTCCAAAATGAACTAACCCCTCACCTAAACACACTGTTCAAACTCAGCCTCTCTACAGGCTATGTACCCATAGAGTAGTGCACAGAAACAGTTATCCTGCTCCACAAAGCTGGAGCCACAATGGACCCCGGGAACTATTGCCCTATAAGCCTGACTAGCCTGGTCTGCAAGGCTATGGAGCCCATCATCATGGAACTCATTAACAGAGACATTGGAAACCTCCAAACATTTGACCCTACCCAGTTTGGCTTTGTTAAGGACAGATCATGCCTCCTAAACCTGATGGACTTCTTTGAGGCAGCTACCAAGGCTTTAGATGAGTGAAAGGAGGTCCACACAGCCTACTTAGACCTCGCAAAGGCATTCAACACCATTCCCCATTCTGGTATTTTAGACAAGCTCAGCAGTCTGAACATAACCCCTATGTCACAAGATGGGCTGCCAATTGGCTCCCAGATAGAACTCACACGGTGAGAGTTGCAGACTCTAGGTCCAACTTTAAACCGGTTACAAGTGGCATCTCCCAGGGCTCAGTCCTGGGAACCCTCCTGTTTGGCATATACTTCTCAGAGGTACAGGCAAGCAGAGGAGGACTATGGCTGGCCAAGTTCGCAGATGACTGCAAACTGGGGGCCATAATTGACTCTCTGGCTGATACAGACATCCTCCAGAAGAGTCTCACTGAGACGGATACCTGGTGTCAAAATCATGGCCTCAAGCTAAATGCCAAAAAGTGCATAGTCATACCCTTTGGAAAAACAAAGTATCCGTGAACTACCACATAGTGGTAGTCCCCTAAATACAGAAAATATAATAAGGGATCTGGGGACCCAAGTAGATAGTAATCTCTCCTTTGATAATCATATTGCCAAGGTGGTTAGAAAATCCTTCTATGTGGCCCACCTAATCACAAAAGGGTTCGCATCTAGAATAAAAGAGGTTATTGAGCCCCTCTACTCATCACTCATCAGACCCATCATAGACTACAACTCCTCATTTGGGATGTACCTTACAAGACACCTGCAACAGCTGGAAAGACCACAGAAGTACCTCACCAAGAGGATTACTGGCCTCAACAGATGCCCTATGCAGCCCGACTGAAGAAACTCTAGCTGTACTTGGTTGCATACTGCTTACTCAGAGGTGATCTCTGCCTGACATACAAGGTCATGTCAAACCCAGATTTGATGGACATGCTCCACCTAAAAAAAAACAAATCCCCGAGAGCTACACGCTCTAGGGATCTAAACCTCACCACAAAGATAAATAGGATGTGCTGGAGGGATAGATTCCTGTCCCAGAGACTCCCCATGCTTTGGAACAGGATTCCAATCTACATTAGGCAGAGCCCCTCACTAACACTCTTCAAGAGAAACCTTGATGAGTGGATGGGAAACAGAAAATTTACCCCGGGGATCACTGCAGTGGCTCTGCTGGACAGAGGCACAGGGAACTAATCTAAGAATCTGCGAAAGCCAACACATTTTGGCTAGGCTTATAGATGCCCTCGGGCAGATAGCCTAGTACTTACCTATGAACCTGCGAACCTATACTCTGAATCATACAAACTGCACAAGGGAGATTTTTTCATCACATATAAGGCAACCTTAGATCTAGCGCCAATGGAAAAGCTGCACATTCACAATTCAAATGACACTTGTTGGACTTGCTCTAGTGATCTTAACCTAAAATGTGACATCAGTAGAACTTGCTGGATAAAGAGATTCATCTCCCAAAGGTTGCCCCTACTCTGGAACATACTGCTAATTCAGTTGAAGCAGCGCCCATCACTGACCCTTTTTAAACATAATTTGGATGATCGGATGGGTTACCATAAATTCACCCCAGGGCATCTCTTCAATTCAGGGGCAGTAGATGTTGAGTTAGGTCTGCTTATAGCATTGATAGTAGAGGGAAACTGGTTAATATTTGACTAGGCTTGTAAAGGCCCCATGGCCATTAGGCTAGTAACCTCCTATAATCCTATGAATGTACTTGTTTATCAAGTCATGATAATTTGTTCCATGGCTTTGCATATTAGGCTTGTCAGACCGATAGGTCTGTAGTCCCCTGGGTCAGTTGATGGTCCACCTTGTGGAGGGGAATGATTGTCATAGTCCTCCATTCACTTGGAACATAGCCTATTTCAGAGCTGTAGTTGGAGTATGCCTCAAGTTGTCCTGATAGATTGTGTTTGAGAATGTTCAGGAGGCAACCGGGAATGTGGTCAGAACCCATGGAGGTAGTGTTCTTGGCTTTAGCAAGTGCTGCTAGCACCTGGTCCCTGCTAATAGTTGGGGTTACTATGTTGGAGGGTATTTTACCTGGTGGAGCTCGGGAGGAGGGAGGGGTGAAGTTTGAGCTGAAGTTATCAGCCGGTAGTTTGCTGTTTCACTCTGATTGGTGAAGGTGGTACCGATCACCACTAGTTCAGCACACTGCTGTGTATTACCTTTGAGGTTCCAGATATAGCTGAAGGTATTGTTATTGTCCTTAGTCTGTGAGGATGTCCTGACCTCATAGTTGGCTTTGTTGGACTTAATTAGAACTCTTAGTTTCTTGTTTAGTTGTAAAACAGAGCACTTATCTTTAAGGAAGTTGTTTGTCCTGACTTTGGCCATGATTTTTCTTCTTTTGTTGTATGCCCTATTTAGGTGAGAATTCCACCAGTGGGGTTTCATTGAGACTTTTGTACTTCCTTCCTGTGCTATTCTGCTATGTGTTTCTAAACATCTTGATTAATCAGGCTTGTGGGAATGTTTTCCATTTGGCTCATGCATGGGATTACTACCACAGGTTTGAGGGCATGTGCAACCCTTTTCCTGCTAGTTTTTTTTATGTATGCCATTGAAAAATTCCTACTTTTGGTGCCTGGTAGTCAAATACACAGATACACATATCCCTCCCTACTATCCCAGGTCTTTGGTGGAAGAGAGAAAAAACAAAAAAAAAACAAAAAAATGTCTGCGATCTGAAGGCTGGTTTTATTGAAATGCAGGAGCTAGCTAGCCAACTAGGTTTTGTTTCCACATCTCACCATCACCCTTCCTCAGGTGAGGGGCAGTTAAAAAAATGGTTTGCAATCAGGTACCTGGGATTCCACAAATTTATGAGCCAGTCAGATCCCATTTTTGTACCCTGCCCTTGACCAAACTTCCTCAAACTTTAGTTTAAAAAAACAAAAAACAAAACTTGTCTTAAACAACAGTTGCTGTTTATACCACACTGCAGCACTCAGGTTTTAATTAAAAAAAAACTTTTTTGTTTTAAACTGCAGCAAACTGCTACTAAAAATGTAGCAAGTAGTTGTTACAGTTTATACCCCACGCTGAGAGCTACAGTACTCAGGTTTAAAAAGAAAGAAATCTTTTTGTTTTACAGTGTAGCAGACTATTTGCTACAAATGAAGCAAACAGTTGCTACAGTTTAGACCACACAGGGAGCATTCTAGCACATTGGATTGACTGCAAATGCAACACCGGGTTTAAGAAAAACAATATGCATGTAAAGAGACTGGATTGGATGGCCAAGTTCATCCCTTAACCCTTTGTGCTCCCTCCTTAGCTATGCTACTGCATATAATTATTGATAGATAGAGAGATAGATGTAATTATTGTTCATTTGATCTAAAATGCATTTCATGTATAAAAAAAAAAACAGTGGCACATTTTTTGTAAAACACAATTCATCCAAACCACAAAAAATCGAAACATGCTTAGCTGAATATGACACTAACGCTAAACGTATCTCCAAAAGTTTTTTTTTTTTTTTTTTAGGGGACAAGCCACTAATTCACCCTCAAACTCCCTTAATTATTTTAATTCCACTGTTGCACAACCAAAGAGTAAAGAGAATGCTTCTCACATAATGAATCGCTGTTGGCACACAAACACAAACTTCTAGACATGGAAATAGAATATAACAGTAAGCATTAGCGAAAAAGTAATACTGATCAACATTAACTTGCATTGTAATTTTTATGCTCCAATACTACTCCAACAGTTATTTCTACAGACTTACATTTTTTTTCAGATGTGATTCAGTCACTTGAAGTTTAGATCAAAAGAGTCTTCAGGCTTTGTTTTTTCCAATTAAATGAGTTTTAGATCAAATGAACCATAACAATATTTATATATCTGTTTGTCTGCCTACCTATCTACTTATATGTGTAGATAGATAGATAGATATCGTCTCAATCACATGATATATACAAGTGGATTATAATGAACAGTAGTCCTAGGACTCCATGAGTCAAGTAAAGAAAACAACACGCAACACATTTAAATATTTTATGGGTTTCACATAAAAGTGTTGTTTTTGTTTTAGGATACAGTTAACTGAGGTTGTAGAGAGAATTCTGTTTGAGATTTTTGTCTTTTGATGCTATTTGCTATTTCTGTTTGCAACTGTGGATTTAACAGATTTTTTGGGGGGGGGGGGTTGTTGGGAAAAGCCATCCTTGTAGGGGATGTGCAGGTGGGCTTGCTTCCCTACAAAAATATAATTTTTTGTAATTTCAAAGAAACTACATATTGCATATTAAAATGTAGTTTAGACAATCTGACATCAATAGATTCATTTGTGATTTATACTTTAGCTGTCGACACTAAATGTCTGTATATCTTTAAATATATGGAGAAACTCATCTCAGAAGGCATTACATTAATATCAAAGTCTAAGATTTATGCAAGAAGATTTATTCCATTGTGATAAAAATACAATTAACTGTGTAATTTCAGTTTTTTCTGGTCTTCACTTGTTGTCCTGACCAAATAGGCAGTGTCCTTTTCAGAGTATGGAAACAATGTTTTCTTTCTTTGTCACAGCTTAACATGTGGGGCATTGCTGAACTCTGATCAGAATCATAAATGTCTTACCTTAAAAAGGAATAGTAGTTATGGGAGGTGAATTGTGGATTCTGTCTTAGAGGACAGATGAGGCCCATTTTGATTTGTGCTTCTTAGAGTTCAAGAACACTCTTGCTAAGTTAAACGAGGAAGTCAGGGCGTAGGTCAAATCAAACAAAGCCAGGTATGATGTAAACAGAGTCATTTTGGTAAACTATAATGGAAAAAAACTCTTCTTTAATTATGCTAAAAATCTCAGAACCATGTCAGGACTGCACTGAGTTAATAGTAAATGATATCACATGCTCATAACCTGAGGGAATAGTTAATATACTGGGGACAAATTTAGCTCAAACTTCACCTACTCTCTCCTCCAGTTTTATCAGACTACAGACACCCTGCTAAAAACTCCCAATAACAAGCTCTTAAGGTGCTGTCAAAGTCCAAAAACACTACATCGATGAGGCCAGATAACACAACAAGCTGCCTAAAGGTCAGCCTGAAACATGACTTGTGTAATCTTCAACAGAAGCAATTTTAGACTCAAAATAGGGTTCTTGTCTGGTGACTGGGGGACAGCAAAGGTTATTCTTTTGCACAAAGCTGGTGGTTTAATAGATTGTGGTAATTATAGACCCATACACCTGACCAGTCTCATGTGTAAAGCTATGGGAAGCATAACTATGGAATTAATAATTAAGAATATAAGTAATCTACAGACTCTTCATCCAGCCCAGTTTGGATTTGTCAATGACAGGTCTTGCCTACTTAATCTGGTCGATTTCTTTGAAAATGTTACTGAAGTAATGGACAAGGGTAGAACAGTCACACCTCATATCTAGATCTCACAAAGCCATTCAACACATTCCTACACTCAGGTTTTGTAGGTAAACTTTCCTAGCTTAATGGCAGTCCATATGTAACTTGTTGGCTAGCAAATTGGCTCACAAATAGAACCAAGTAAATAAGGGTTGGCTGCTCTACCTTCCCCAAAAGATGTGTCGCTAGTGATGTACCCCAGGGGTTCACTCATTTAGCCACATTCTTTTGGCATTTACGTCTTGGAGGTCAATGCTAATATTTAGGGTTTGTGGCTGAGTAAGTTTGCAGATGACTGCCAAGTTGGTGTCATCGTAAAATCCCCAGAGGACTCCAAGTTCTCCCAAAAGAGCTTGCTCTGAAAAAAAAATACTTGTATCAAAACCATGGACTAGAATTAAATGCCAAGAGGTGCATAATTGTATCTTTCAGCAAACATGACTCCCCTTGTAAATGTCACATTTACAACACAGTTCTGAAAATTGATCCCATATTAAGGGATCTGCGTACCTATGTGAACAATGAACTGTCCTTTTATCACCACTTATCCACTGTTATAAAGAAGTCCTTTTTTATTGCTCAGCTTATATTTAAATGTATTATGTCCCTATCCAGTTATGTAATTGTTATTGTGTACTCAGTACACATTCAACAGTCATTGAATATAATGCCCCTTTCAGTATGTGGAACAGTCAACGTGTTTCTATCACAATGAAAGGTTTAAATATATTTAATAATAAATAATAAAAGAACAAGAAAATGCTCAGTATATAATTACAGTGACATCAGAGTTCAAAATCAGAGAAATTATTTAAAACAACATTGCAGGACAGTCTCAAATAAAAAGAAAAAATGCATTACTTTCTCACTAAAATGATCCAGAGTCTAAATTGTGAAAATTATACAGACCATCTTGAACCCTTGCACCATCTTCTCAGTGTGTACCTTGTGTATAAAACTTCAAAGACTCTGTTCTGACAGACCTGTTCACATTTATATGTCTAACAGCATCATAAATGCCTGTGCAAGGGATCTCAGCCTTTTTTCCAAAATAAATACAACATCTTGGAGGGATAGGTATATATATCACAGCAAATACCATTGGTACAGAAACATCTTCCATTCCAGATACAACCAAATACTTTTCTCATTCTGTTTGAATGTGATTTGGAAGAGCTGATGGGTGACTGTGAACTCACCACTGGTTTAGCACCAATTTTGGATAGTGGAGACATGTAAATGCCTCAACATGTCCTTCTTCAGCCCAACTGTGGTTATTCGTATGCAACAAATAAAGGCTGAAAACTATCCTGGGAGTATAAAGCTAGGCTTCTTAAGATCTTCAGATATCTACAGCCTAGTAAGTACCCTTGAGCCTATGAACCATTAAGATAAGACAAAACATGTGGAACAGTCAACGTGTTTCTACATGGATAGTTGTCAGTAGACTTTGCACTAACACTGGCCTGAGTGATATCATCCAGCCTTGTATATGCTCCTTACATACATACATACAAATATTTCAAACATGGGCATTAACGTCCTTCTAGCTTCTCAATATACCAAAGCACTTGTTCCCATAATAAGTGTCCAGGCTGTTCTTAAAAATATATGAACTAGTACTTGCTTTAATGTAATTTGTTAGTCTGTTCCATGTATCAGCTATTCTGTCAGAGAACCAGATAGTATACTTATCCTTATAGAATCTTCTACATAGCTTGACTGATGATTCTGTAGTATTTTTTGATAACCCCAAATATTGCCCGAGGTAGTTGTCGCTAAATGCCCTATATACTTGAATAAGATCTCCTCTTAGATATTTATAAGAGATGCTGTACAAGTTCAGATATTTTAGTCTTTCATAATAACTTAAATTTTCACATCCATGGATGCTCTTGGTATATTTCCGCTGTACTCTTTCCAGGTTTCTCATGCTTGTTTTCTTATAGGGTTTCCATATTGTTATTCCATACTCAACTTTGGGTCTAATGTAACTAACAAACAATGACTTCATCATTTTTGATTTCCTAGACTTTATAAATCTTATTATACAACCTATAGTTCCATAACTATCATTAAACCACTGGTTGATATGATTAGAAAAACTCATAGCTGAATCTACCCATATACCCAGGTCCTTAAATGAGTCTACAGTTTCAATCACTGTGTGCTGTATTAAATATTCAGCTTTCAATTTATGTCTCCTAAATTTCATATGCTTAGTTTTTCATGTATTTATCAGCATATTATTTTCCTGAGCCCAAATGATCAATTAGTCAAGTTATTTTGCAGACATGCCTTATCTGTAATGCATGTAATCAGGCTACCCAATTTCAGGTTATCTGCGTATAGACTGTAGAACAACTCAGATGAAAAAGTGAGGTCTGAAAGATACAATTGAAACAATTAAGGGCTAGGACAGAGCTCTGTGGGTCACCTTGACTTTAACCAAGGATTTCACCTGTCCAGTTACTGCATACTTGCCATGCCCTATTTGTAAGCCATGCAGCTTTCCATCTTATCAAGAGTACATCAATACCTAGTTGTACTAATTTATTGATAAGTGTTTTGTGTATGAGCCTGTCACATGCTAAAGTTAAATCTGTATAAATTACATCACAGCACAATTTTTCATTCATAGTTGTTGTTATATTGTTATAGAACATCATGTTACAAGTGGTAATAGATCTGTTTTCAACACATGCATGCTGATAAATGGTTTCAAGTCCCAACCTATCCATTTCTGAGAATAACTTATCCAATATTACCTTCTCCATAATTTTTCACAACATGAAGGTAGACTTAAGGGTTTGTTCTACTGCTCTTTCCCTTGAAGACATATTTAATAATCACGTCTCCAATCTTGAGGAATCTCCCTATATTTATATGACCTACTGAATAATAGCTATAATAGTAACAAAAGTTCTTGCTGAAGTGTTCTCAGGTCATTGTTACTAATTCCATCACCTCCCTGTGCTTTGTTTGGATCCAGTTTGTGCAGTTCTTTTTCAATATAATCTAATTTGATTCCAGTATTTGGGGTTACCTGGATGTCACCAGGAAAACTTATCACCCCTTTTGTGGAGCCAAACTGTTTTGCATAAAAGTTTGTAAATATATCTGTAATCAGTTGTGATTGAGAATACATTTTAGAATCTGCACACAGTTTATCAATTTGTGTGCCTTTACTCCTTCTACATCTTATGCATCCATAAAAAGGTTTCCTGTTATGCTCAATATCATTATATAAGTTTTCTTCAAATTTTTCTTTATCTGCCTCACACTATGCTTAATCTGTTTGTCCAACTTGTTTATTTCAGTTTTCAAAGTTGTAGTTCGACCTCTCTATATTTTTTGTCACTCACCTTAATCAGATATCTTGTTCTTATGGAAATATATTCTCTGATATTGTATGCCTAGATCCTGATGTTAAACATTTTTTTTATTTTTTTTGCACTCAAACAATTTTTCTTTCAAAACTTTCCACATTCCATCTGCAGTTTTTCCACTGAACACCTCACTCCAGTTAGTTTTACATAGTGACTGTTTTGCTTCCATATAATCTGTAATTAACCTTCTGTGCATTAGTTTAGATTTCATTTTGGCAGAATTATCTAGCAACAAATTAACCTTTATAACATCATGATCACTGCACATCAATGGTGGTAAAACTTGACTTGAAGTAACAGTTATTTCTTTAGGGACACAAACAATGTCTAATATGGTAGTTTTTTTTTTATAATCTTAAGCAATTTTTGTTCCTGAACAATTGTTGTGAATAATTCTCCTTACTAACATTGTTGAATCAATATTATTCCAGTCAGTTTCTGGTTAATTTAAGTTCCCAGCTAATATTATTCCTTCCTGTGGTTCATGCAAGAAATGTATGAATTCCTCTAGGTCATCTGCACTTGACTTTTGTGGTCTATACACTCCAACAATTGTTATATGTTCCAAGGTTGTCTTTATTGTTACAGTTACACAGTCTATAGTATTGGTATTATCACCGAACATGTAATAATCACAGGTCTCATAACTATCTTTAATTCCTTTCATAACACCTCCACCTGATTTTTTAGTTAGAATGTGTATTACAGTAAAAACATTTATACCCTGACCGAAGTGGTTTCTTGTCATTGTTCTTTAACCATGTTTCACAAACAATAACAACATCAATCTTGTGCAAACATAGCACATTTTCCAATAAAAAAGTCTATTATTAATGCTCCTAGCATTAACAACCATCAGAGATGCATCAAATGTTGCTATCTGTGAACTGTTAAATTTTAGACCTGGTAAAAATCCTGCCTAGTTTTTGTCAAATATTGCAAAATATCTGCTGCAAAAATTCTCTTCCCTGATCTTGACAAATGCACCCCGTCCTGTCTGAGCACATGTGTGCCCAAAACTAGGCTTGGGTGCTCTACACATTTCCATATTTTAAAAGAGGACATTATTTCCATGTTGGTATTTACCCAAAAATCTTTTCATTCACAGTGACCTGACTCTCCTTTTTATAGGGGATTTGTGAAAAACATGTCCTAATGCCAGTACAAGCTAAACTATCTAAAAGGGCTGTCAGTTTCGTACTAACAGACAGAGAGTCCTTGAAATGGAGCCATACTTCTTTACATTAAGGAGTTCCAAGGCTTGTCTCACATCTTCTATTTTTGCTCCAGGTAGGCATAACGCTATTTGATGTTCATTATCTTCTCTGCAAATGTAAGTATCAGTTCTTCTAATAACTGAATCTCCAACTACAAGAATATCTTTGCTAACCAAATCTGAAGAATCTGCAGCTTCTGATACAGTAATATCTGCTCTATCAATTGTTATGAAGAATAGATCTTCATCACCATTAGTCTTATTAATCCTACTGTTTTCATTGTGTATTAAATTCTCATCCAACTGGTGTTGCAAATCCACAGCTTGAGCCATGTAGTCAACATCTGTCTTTCTCTTCCATTTTCTTGCAGTTACTTTCGGCTTTTCCCGGTTAGGGGTCGCCACAGCAGAACTCCAGTCCGCTAATGATTGGCAGTGGATTTTTACAATGCTGAGTTGCCAGCCTGACCTTCAAAGAAGGCACACCCATTCACACATGCACCTACCTGCATGTCTTTAAATGCCACTCGACCGTGGGGAGGACATGCAGACTCCACACAAAAGATGCTCCAACCAAGAATCGAACAGGAGAACCTCTTGCTCTGATTTCTTGCAGTAATGTTCATCAATCCTTCCACTTTCAGTTTTGATTTCTTCCTTTTCACCTGCCCCTTGCCTCTTTTTCCTACATTGTCTTTAGGAAAAAATATGCCTTTTTCTGTAGACTGAAGATTTTCAGATAGAAAAATATCATCATTCCCTGTAACCTGTGTCTTACATAAAGCAGTGTCCTTTTTAGTAAGTATTCTCTTTCGTTTACAACCATTAATCAGTTTCTTTTTCTTCCTCGTTATTTGTTGAGAACTTCTTCCTTTCTTTCTTTTCTTGTTTCCTTCTAAACAATCCAGATCCTCAGATTGCTGAATACCTGCATCCAGAATTCCAAAGCTTTCAGGGGCATCGTCTTGTTTCATAGGGGTTGAATGATCTTTGCAGACAATAGATGCATAATTTCCTAAATGTGTTCTATTTGTTCTTTGCCTAACATTATTTATTTCACCAGTCCAGCCATTAATATATGTAACAACAGTTCTCAAAGCCATGCCAGTTGCACAAGTGCAATCATCATCGTCTGCATTTACTTCTGACAATGGTAAGCAAATCATCCAACCTTTGAAACGAGGAATGCAGATCAGCAGTGTTATCAGCTGTTACCTTTAAATATGCATAGCATTTATTACACTTTACAAGATATTTGTGCATTAGCAAACTGTTAATTGCATACTCATTTAAGGAATCCATGTTCAGCTTCAAATTAATAAAATATTGTAACAGAAAATCCTACACAAATGTACTTTATAAGCACTTACACGAGTGCATGGATCGTGCAATCCCTAACAGAACCAAGATGCTATCCTCCAAAAAAAGGAAGCAAATCTCGTGGTCCCCTGCCATAAACAAACTCTACAACAGAAGAAAGAAACTGTTGCAAGAAAGAGTAAAATTCCATGATTGGAGTAACTCCCTAGTCAGTCTCAGTAAAAAGCTGAGATCCCTCAAAAAATCCTCCAAAGCTAGTTATGAAAACAAAATCACCACTGATTCTAAAGACAACCACAAAGCATTCTATAGCTATGTCAAGAATCTCAGTGGCAACACTCAAATCTGCTCTGAGTTACAGCACAATGGCACTAAATATACAGAACCAACTGATATCGCCAACATGCTGGCAGATAGGTTCAGTGCTAACTTTACCCCCTCTCACCCCCTAAAGGGCCCATCTCTATACCGGAAGAATGCACAGTTCCTGTAATCATGGCTGCAGAGGTAAAAACCACACTCTCCGAAGCCAAGAACACAGCATCCATGGGACCTGACAACATACCAGGCTACGTTCTACACAAACTACAGAATGAACTGACACCCCACCTAAGTACCATGTTCAATCACAGGCTCACCTCAGGCTTTGTGCCCACTGAATGGTGCATAGTGATGGTTATCCCACTCCACAAAAGGGGAGCCACCACGGATCCCGGGAACTACTGTCCCATTAGCCTGACGAGCCTGGTCTGCAAGGCTATGGAATGTACCATCATGGAACTTATAAACAATGACATTGATAATCTCCAAACTCTGGACCCTACCCAGTTAGGGTTTATAAAAGGCAGATCATGTCTTCTAAACCTGATAAATTTCTTTGAAGCGGTCACCAAAGCCACAGATGAGGGTAGAGTGGTTTACACAGCCTATCTAGATCTCGCTAAGGCTTTCGACACCATCCCCCACTCTGGAATAATAGATTAACTTAATAAACTAGGTATAAATCCCTATGTCACAAGATGGGTTGCCAACTGGCTCACTGACAGAACCCACACTGTGAAAGTAGAAGACTCCAAATCCAACTTCAGACCAGTGACAAGTGGAGTACCACAAGGTTCAGTCCTGGGTCCTCTCCTGTTTGATATCTACTTCTCAGAAGTACAGGCTAACACAGAAGGTCTTTGACTAACAAAGCTCACAGATGACTGCAAACTAGGAGCCATAATCAAAACTCCTAATGATGTGGATATCCTACAAAAGGGCCTCACTGAGACAAATGCCTGGTGCCAAAGCCATGGTGTCAAGCTCAATGCCAAAAAGTGCATTGTCATCCCTTTTGGGAAAAAACTCTGTCCCCATGAACTACCACATAGGTGGAAGTCTACTTAACACCAAAAGTGTGATAAGAGACCTTGGGACACAGGTGGACAGTAGTCTCTCCTTTGATAATCACATCACCTCAGTAGTCAGGAAATCCTTCTATGTAGCACACCTCATCACAAAAGGTTTCTCATCCAGGAAAAAAGAGGTAATTGTTCCCCTCTACCCGTCACTCATTAGACCCATTATAGAGTACAATGCCCCTTTTGGTATGTACCTCACAAGACATCTACAACAACTAGAAAGGCCACAGAAATACCTCACAAAGAGGATTACCAGCCTTAAATAGATGCCCTACGCAGACCATCTCAAAAAACTCCAGCTTTATTCCGTCGCATATCGCCTACTCAAAGGTGATCTCTGCCCAACATACAAAGCTATTTCAAACCCAGAGCTGTTGGACATGCTCCACTTAAGGAAATCCCAATCCCTCCGAGCTACACACTCTAGGAACGTAAACCTTGTCACCACAATAAACAGAGTATGCTGGAGGGATAGATTCCTGTCCCAGAGATTTCCCATACTCTGGAACAAACTACCTACTGATATCAAACAAAGCTCCTTATTAGCACTCTTCAAGAAAAATCTTGATGATTGGATGGGAAATAGGTAATTCACCCTGGGGATCACCTCTGTGGCTCTGCTCGACAGGGGCACAGGAAAATAATTTTCTTGGGTGGCGAAAGCCAGGGTACCTTTTTGGCTAGGCTTATACAGGCCCCAGGGCCGATAGCCTAGTACCGACCTATGAACCTGTGAAAAGAAGAATGAAAATAAGTAACCGCAGAATTCAAAAAGAGCTTAATTCAAATTCTGTGACAAAAAAATCATGCAAGCAATATACAACTAAATACTAAAGTTAGTATAGTAAAGTTGTTCTGACAATACAAGTTCTGCAAACCAGACAAAAGTTGTAATTCCTTTACGTTACGTAAACAAAATATGAATCAAAGTAAATCTTAACAAGCTTAGCCCTTCCTACCTACAAGCAGTGAAAAACAGTGATAAATAAAATATAAAATCAAATAAAACGTCTCTTGCCAGTTATCTCTGAAGTAAATCACAAACCAAGGTAGGATTGTTTAGATATGCTTGTCTCTGATTTCTTACTGCTGTTTCATAGGGTGAGGGATCTTGGTTGAAATACCGAGATGTGTTTCCCTTTTCTTCCTCCTCTTTTTATGCAGTTGCAACATTTAGATGCATTACTGCAGAAGTGGGGAACACATTTTTGTGCTGTTGTTACTCATGGATGATGATAGCCTCGTAGGTATCTTTCTCCTCATTATTCATCTGGAGATGGAGATGGTATGGCCTTGCAGGTTTTGGAGACACTCTTCTTGAAATTCAAGACTCTGTAGATAAGGTTGGAGAGCAAGGTAGTAGTTTGGTACCAGAGCAAAAATATTAGGACTCATCCTGTCTCTTTTGTAGGATGATGATCTTCATCTACAGTGGGTCACCAGCCACTACATCTCTCTGGTGATGGTCCACATGCTAGGGGATTCAGATGCCCAGGTGGACACATTGAGCATGTTTCAAGCCCTTATCTGGGTCTTCATCTATGTTAGGCTATTGTTCAGGTGGCCATGTAAACTTGCACAGGAAAACAATGTGCTTCCATGTTTTAATCCCTCCAAAACGTTGATGATGGTAGCTAATATATGTCTTCATAGTAAGATAGAAGGGACAGTTGCCTTTTTCCAGTGTTTGATTTCTACTGATGCTTTGCCTTCTTGTGAAATTCCTAAAACCAATGCCACAATCTAGCTTCAGCATGATCTCTCAAAACCCAAAAGCTCTAAACACAAATGCCTGGTGCCTGTTGCACAAAACAACATAAGGAATACATCTAACCACATGTATTCAAACATAACTTAGTTTTAGCAATGACAACATGCAAACTTTGTACAGACTACTTTTACAGGAGGGTGTCAGCCTCCTGTTTGAATCAGCACCACCTTATATTGTGATGAAAATGTAAGGTCACAGAAGCTTGCAGAAAGAGCAATGCTTTAAATGTAAGAAACAGTGTCTTTCTTTCACAAGGATGTTGCTGTCTTGGAAGGAATAGCAGTAATAAAAATACATACCAGTACAGAAGAAATTACCATCCTGGAACTGAGTAGCTGAGGGTAAGTTGATCATTTATGAATCCTTAAGAATAAAGTTAAAAAAGTGCTATTATAAACAAGCAGCACAGCGGTTGTGTCCATGACTGGGGAATGAATGGAAAATAATGCTATGGCAAAATATTCTGTTGAGAAGATCATGCTTCTTCTAGGAAAGTATTTTGAGTATCAAAAAGAAGACAATTAGATCAATCTGATCAAATGGTGTGTACGTCATGGATCTAGTGTTATTAGTGAATACTGCAGGCTTTTACAATTGTGTGTGTGTGTGTGTGTGTGTGTGTGTGTGTGTGTGTGTGTGTGTGTGTGTGTGTGTGTATGTATACGCATGTGCTCTTTTTCACATAGGAAATATAAGGCTATTCAACCAGAGGTCATGCTTGCCTTGCTAATAATCACCCGAAGGCTCTACCAACATTTTCACACACAGTGTGTTTTAGGGCACCCATCCATTTGTCTAAGCTATGTTTGAAGGCCGATGTGCTAACACATTACTGCACATGCATGGGGAGCCATTAGTTAATGAAATCCTAGCTTACATGTCATTACTTTCTTTATAGTTGTTTGGCAAGCATCACCTTTTGTCTACTTTCCTGCTTTTATGAATTTGCCTAGTGTTTTTCTTTTTAGTCTACCCAGACTGGTCTTTTGGAGTTCACCCAGTCTGTTTGTAACCATTTTTGTTATTCTATATTTTCTTAACAGTTGTCCTTTCTGGTGCTTTTTGACAGCATAGTTTAAACATACCACGAGGAAGCTTATTTTTAAAAATGTTGGCAGATGAGCAAATTAGCATGTTTGAAAGTTATGCCAGAAGATCAGCTGACTTTATTTAAGTCCCATGAATGCACAGTATCTGCAAGTTGTCATGTTATATCAACATCCCATGCTGCATTCAGGGAAGTGATAATGTGGTTTAACTTTTAAGGTATTATGTAATGTATTTATATAAGAGATGAATTAATGCTCTATTTGGTCAATCTGATGTAAGATTTGAAAAACACATTCCAGGCACTGTCTAGAAGCTTTCTTTTAGGTAATGTTAATTTGATTAGTGTGACTTTCAAGCTAGAATCCTTTATTCCTCCATTTACCTTTTAAATAGGGACAAATTTAAAAGATTGTGTCACCCTAATCCTGCAAATAAAGATGGTGCACAAAGAAATAGGAAATTTAGAGTCTGTAATGTTATAAACAACTACATTTTCAGCCTAATATCAGTGTAGTGTTTCCTACATAGCTCGACATGACTACTCCACATTTGGACACTAATGTTAGCCTGTCAGCGTAGGCAAAATAAATTAACTATTAAGGCTGACGAAGCCAAAAAAGTATGTCATTGTTGTGTGTTTTAGTTACTTTCAGAGAAGATAATTGCATGAGAAGTTTAAGTTATGTAAACAAACTTAAGATAAAAGTGGATGTTTTGAGTAGATCACTGTTGCAGTAACCAAAGTTGTATGGGTTATATTCTGTCCAGGATCTAACATCTGGCCAGCTTCCAAAGCTTAAGGGTACGGTCCATATGCCCTAACCACTGAATAACTTGAGGAGAGCAGTATAAGTCAGGGTAAGGAGGCCAAACCTTTAGAGCATTCTTTCCCCAGAGTGCTATAGTCCTGTAGTTTAAGTATCTGCTAGTCTTCTTCTTCTTCTTCTTTCGGCTTTTCCCGGTTAGGGGTCGCCACAGTGGATCAAAGCAAAAAAGGAAAAGATACCCACACCCTGGCATAATATATAATAAAATGAGAAGGATAGAAAGAGGGTGTTCCTAATGCAAGAGGATCTATTGGAACATCTACTGTTGTGGTAAATTTAGTTATACACCTGTATTATGTTCATCATTATATCACTGTTGCCGTATTACAATACTTGAGTTTGTAAGTAAAGGGCGGGGAAAGAAGGATTACATTCCCTGGAAAATCATCCTAGAGAAATTTGATTTAGACCTAGAGAAAGAATCAGATTTGCAGTGCTCAAATGACAAAGTTGCTACCTCTAGAATATTTCTAGAGTCCACTTCCTTCTAAAAAGCCACAGCAGTAGCCAAAACACTAGTGAACCATGCCTTGATCCTACCCGGAAGAGTTTTGTTATACTAACAAAAAGTAATAGCATGGAACAGCCATTTAGAAATAATGTATTTTGACACTGATTGTCTCTTTTTTTCAGTTTCATAGGAAAGAAAGATTTGATCAGAATTCCTGAACTTTTTTGTCCTATCATTGTTGGATCTAAACTACCTGTGGACATCCAGACAGTGTAAAATGCATTCTCCCCTATCTGTTGTTTCTAGATAAAGATTTATAGCCTGGCTCAAGATACTGAACCAACTTTAGGTATAATGAAAGGTTTATTTGCTAATTTACCCTATCTTTGTGGAAGACAATGCAAGGTTGAATCCACATAAGAGCTTGTAATTCAAATACTCTTCTCGCAGAAGTCAGAGCAATGAGTAATGCTGTTTTTCAAAATAAGAACCTCGAATCAGCCCCATGAGCAGGTTTAAATGGAACTTTTCTCCAGTACAAAATTAAGATCCCAAGAAGGCACCACTTGACTCCTAGGTGAGCGGATATGTAAAACCCCTTTAAATAATTGTTTCACTTGAGCCAGGGCAGAAAGGGGGATTAATGGGCAGGCAAGCAGAGATGGCTGACAAGTGAAGCTTGATAAAAGAGTATGAAAAGCCAGAGGATAATAGCTCACACAAATATGGTATAACCAGAGGTGTCTGGGCCTGCAAAGTGTCCTTGTCCTTACTTTGACATCAACTATATAATTATTTTCTACATTGCCATATATAATTTTCGGGTCTATGTTAAAACTTCAAAGGTTGAATTCAGCAAACCTCTATTCAGCGAGATGACATCGAATGTTTGTTTATGCAAACGGATCTTTCTGCAAAAATCAGAACAGCAAATAACATTAGCTGGTCAACTACGATTAAAGCCTACACACTGTGTTATTTGCTGTTTTGATTTTCACTGAAAGAGACGTTCGCGTAAACAAATTTTTAATGTTGTCATCTAGCTGAATAGAGGTTTTCTGAATTCAACCTTCTATGCTTTAACATAGTCCCATAATTTTCTAGTATCCAGTTTATTGGCCTCCTTCTGCACTTCAGCTGAAAATAAGTGGCTAAAAGGTATTAAAATTCTATCCTCTAAGCTGAAGAAACTGAAGGTTGGAGTGCATCAAATAACACTCACCTTGTGAAAGTAATTCCATCCAATAAGGAAGCTTGTGGTATTTGGCAATTTTCATAACAATGAAGAACCACTTTTCCCTGGGCCAAAAGGATTCATGGCAACCAGTCAAATCCTTCTGAATCTTTAGAAGAAATCTGGTTATCAGGGAATGGGTGGAAAGGCATACAGAGACATTCTTGCTTATGATAATGAAAAGGCAATTGTCTTCCAGGACTTTGTGCAAGGGGGCCTTGAGAAGAATTTCTTTAACTATCTGTTATGCATGGAGGCAAACAGATCTATTTGAGGCGTTCATAACTGGTTGACAATTCTTGGAAGACCCTGTGCATTCAGTTTCCATTCATGAGTATCCATCCCAGTCCTTCTCAAATTGTGTGTAACACGCAGAATGTATGAGGCATGGAGGGATAGATTTTGGTGGCTTGCTATTTCCCAGGCTACCTTAGCTAGTTTACAAAGTGGTGTAGTATCTGGTCCCCCCCCCCACACACACACATTTTTTATGTAAGACATCACTGCTATTGTCTGTGATTACTAGCAGAGTGTTTGGAACTCAAGGATGATTTAGAGATCTGAGTGTATTTCTCAGAAACATAATTTCTTTGACATGTATTTATTTCAGTCTGTCCTGCTTGTTCCACAGACCCCAAACTTTCATCCTGTGGAAACATCTCCTGTAGCAAAATCTGAAGTATGTGAGCAACAGACTGTGTGTGGGCTGGAAGAAAGCAGGGGAGACCTGGGTTAAGAGATAATTGGCCCACCCACCAGAGTACACCCTGTACTGGAATCTGAAATGATAGGGTGTGCTAGTGCTAGATCCAAACTGATTTGAAGAATCAGTGAATTTTCTTCTTGTGAAGTCTGGCCATATAAATCATGAGAATTGTAGAGGCCATGAAACCTAGAATCCTGTAATATTTCCTGGCAGATGTCACAGACTATTTGGAGAATATCAGAAATTGTTCCTTGCAAAATTCCATTTTGTCCTGAGAAAGACAAGCCATCATGAGGGATATATCCATGAGACATCCTAGAAACACTATCCTGTGAAAAGATTTATCTTTGTTCACCTGAAATCCCAGACTGAGGAAGAAGATTCTTTACTTACTTCAGAGATTCTTGACAACTTTCTAAAAGAATATTCAAAAGGTAATCATCTAAATATAGAACAATGTGAATGCCTTGCAGCCTGTAATGCCTCACCACTGGACCAGTAATCAAGGAGCCCAATCCTCACCACTGGCACCAGTGGGGGAGCTACACTGGGAGGATGACAAGTACACACACTATTTCCAGGTGCAGCTCTCTGCATCAAGTGCAGTTTCCCTTAAGAGCACACAGAGACCACAGTCAGTCCGGGGCTGGTTTCTCCTTCTTTCTCCAGATCCCCAGTAAGACTCCCCACTGGCACAGCTATAGAGTTGAGTCCTTAGCCAGGGTGCTAACCCAAGTCCTCCGACACTCTCTCTGTCCAACCAGTGCTTCATGTGCCTGCCCAAGTAGCTGACACAGACAATCTTGGACATTTGTTTAAAACACACACACACACACACACACACACACACACACACACACACACACACACACACACACACCTGGGAAAGGATGGCACAGTGTTAGTAGCTATGTCCTCTTCTGCCCAGACTATAAGATAGCTATCACTGCCACCAGAACCCCTTATCAGCTACTTTAAGGCCCTTAACAAAGGGTGGCCAATCTTATTGTGTAATGTTACTATTAATACAAATGGTAATTTAACCAAGAGCAAGGCTGTTAGGAGTGACCCACACTGTCACCAGATAAATATAGAAGTACTTTTAGATCTTAAATAGCTCTACAAAGATCAGCCACAATGAAAGGTTTAAATATATTTAATAATAAATAATAAAAGAACAAGAAAATACTCACTATATAATTACAGTGACATCAGAGTTCAAAATCAGAGAAATTATTTAAAACAACATTGCAGGACAGTCTCAAATAAATAAAGAAATGCATCTAAATTAAGCTTTGCTGTATTCCTGACTATATCTAAGAGAATTATACTGTTCCCTAGACTTAACTTACTCAGAGCAAGGCAAATGTGTGGTGAATGAATCTTGTCATGTCCAAGACAGAATACATAATGCTGTCTCTCCACTAAGAGATTTCTCAAATTAATATCAAAAATATTACTGCTGGGATAGCTTGCAGAATTACATAATTTCTTGTCAGTTGACTCCTAGTTCCCAGGCCCCATAACAACCATTGATGGCACTTGGTAGCATTTAGCATCTACCTGTAAAAAACATAGACAAAGTCAAATGGTGGAAGTCATAAATCATTAAAGCACTTTCAAGACAATACGGAAGGCTCCTTAGTTTTAGACATTGTGTTTCCTTGCTGACTGAAACTGAAAGACAACATCTTTTTTATGGCCTAGCCATAAAGTAATTTAATTTCAGTTATTTTTCTGAAGTTACCCTCCTGTATTCCAGTTTCCACTGTTAAAATATACATTTAAACAGTTACAATAGTGCATGTACATTTCTCTTCTATTTCAGTAGGGTACACTGCGGATAGATTTCAAACAGCACTTTGTAAAATACCTCTTAGGCACATGTCTATACAAACCATATTATATGACATGCGGTTCTAATACATTTGTAACACAAACATCTTATATAAATCATGTTGATATTCACAAATGACATATAATTATTTATAAAATTCCAGATAGCTGTCCTGGCAATATCTCCTTTTGTGACACAGCCATTCATAAATGAAAGCTATTCCCCTGTGAGGTACTTACCTACCCAGGCGTGGGGCTCTACTTGACTGTCAATCACTAGATGTCCCCATGGAAGAGTGCATTTCATCTGCAAAAAAGTTTTGTAGTATTCAGCAGTGAGGGCATGTGGAAGAGGTCTTTAAGCATTGGAAGCTGGCTGGCTGGTACTGGGCAGGAGAGAACCCGTATAGCTTAGGCTACCACAATAGTGGTTTAATGATAAACAGCAGAACTTGTTGAGAACTGGAGATGCATGCATAGAAACATATAAATTATGGGTCTGAATGAAGAGATGAAAAGTCAGCAAGCAAAGGAGAGTAGTAGTTCTGAAATTGAATTAATTCTCAAGTCTTGTTAAGTACCTTTATGAGGTGGACCGTGTTTTCTACAAAATCTCACCAAGGTGGCATTGATATATAGACTGTATAAATATAGCATATATATCAAGGACGGAAGTAGGTCAAAAATTAAAAAAGATAGTTGGGTGCACAAGACCCAGGATAAAAAAGTGACCAATCCTGGTAGGCGTACTGGTGCCAGGACTGGAAAAAATGACAGTGTAGAATCCTCAAAATACGGAAACATTCCTACAATGGGGCCAGGCCAAGCCCAGGGGGAGGATGCCCTCCCCTGTTGTAGAAGGAAGTAGCAGTCCACAAAAATCACAAAAACTGATAGGCTAAAGAAGAGCCATAAAGACGATAGAGTGGACTATTGAGGATAAGAAAGAAATTATGTATTGTTACTATTAAGCAAAAAGCCCAGAATTTCTGGACACAAGATACACAAAAAATTAAGAGATAAATTAGAGGAAAGAAAAATACGGTACTTATATATTATCGCAACCAGAATTCCGACAGGAGAAATGGCTCTTTTCTCCCACTTTCCCAAGCCATCCAGCTGTTTCTCCTGTTTGAAAAGTGATAGAGATAATAAGTAAGTACCATTTATACAGGACAATTTATGATGAGTTCCCCATATTTGCCCTTCACGCCCACCCCATTATTTTTGGTATTGCAAGATTTTTGCTCTTACAGGTTGAGCAGAATAGCAATACTTTATGTGACATGAACAGTACTTATACCGTTTATTGGGGGTGTGGGGCTGTGTCATCCCTTTAACTACTACCCCTTTGGGGAGGGGGAGGTCAGTTTTAATGAAAAAAAAATCCTGAAATGTTAATTTGCTGCTACTCATTACATTGGAATGAACTAAAGAGTAAGTTGTAATAGTAATGCCGTCAGCCAGTAATGGCAGTCATTACAGTCTCATACTGCTTATTGTTCAGAAAGCACAAGTTGATATCAGAGTAGTTCTATTAACTTTTTACTGATTTACAGTAATATGTGTCATACATAATGTGACAGACTAATAATTATTAGTTCAGACACCTCTTTTAAGGTTAACATAAATATTTTTGGCAAAACATAATGAATTATCGCAGCTTGGAAATCTGGTTGCGATAATACTTAAGTACCAAAAATAATTCTACAAGAAAAACTGTTAGAAGCTTCAAATAAAAAATTGTGGTCATTAATATAACAGATTTCTGAAAAAACAGTATATAGACCAAGAAACCTGAACTGTTTGAAAAAGAAGCATTTGAGTAAGTGCGAAAATATAAACAACAAAACCTAGATATTTTTGAAAAGTATAAAAAAGAAATATGGACATGGGAAAGAAAGAGAGATTTGATATGGTGCAATATTTATGCAAAAGAAAAAGCCAGATTAATCAACATAAAAAAGGCAGCCCCAAAGATATTCAAAGAGAAATACAGGCAAAGGCATCCAGACATGGAAAATTTCACAATAAAAAAATAATATCACAAAGAGGGAATGGAGCTAAGCAGATTAGTAAAGCAGAAGTTAAAGAAATAAAAGTTGAAGTTAGGGAATGCTTGCGAAGTGAAGGATTTCATGTAAAAGGTCTAACATGGGTTATATCACAGCATGATGGAACATGTCCCCAAAGTAAGGAGAAACAGGAACATCAGGAGACATCTGAAGAAGAAATATGGACATGGGAAAAAAAAGAGAGTTAATATGGTGTAATATCTATGCAAAGGAGAAAGCAAAACTAATCAATACTAAAAGAGCTGCACCAAAGAATTTTGAAGAGAAATACAGGCAAAGGAATCCAGATATGGAAAACTTTACAATACAAAAAAATAAGAAGACAAAGAGGAAAAGTAGAAAAGGAGATTAGTAATGGAGAAGTTAAAGAAATAAAAACTGAAGTTATGGAGTACCTCCAAAATGAAGGATTCAATGCAGAAAATCTAATTCAAAAAGTACCACAACAGGATAGAGCAATGGAACTCCAAATTGAGGGGAAACCATTAGAAACAATTGGTCAGGTGCTATATGAAGATATTTTGAAGCCTTCCACAGCAAACGAGTATAAACTTTCAATTGAGGCTGGATGGCAAGGGAAGGAACAGGAAACTCTGGAAACTCTGACACAGTTACTGTCGAGGAGTGATAAGCCAGTGAGTTCTCATATGACAGAGCAATGGATGACACAGGATGAAATTGAAGAGAATGTGCCACAGGAAGATGCAATAGAACTTTCTATAGAATGTCCGCAGGAAATGGAAAACAAAACAATGTACCCTCAGTTTAGAAGAAAATGAGCTAAGAAAAGAGTTACTTGACTTAGATAGACATATTGAGATTAATGAAAGTAATAGACTGCAGAATGTCCATAAAACCGAAAAAGTCAGAAGTTTGATAAAACAAATGAACACAGTAATTAGGACTGTCCATATTGATCCATGCGATATAACAGAAGTAAACAGGATATATTACTGTGCAGCTAAATTAATAACTGATAAAGTTCTACCACAAGAACACAGGGTAGTGAGGGAGAGAAATGAGAGAAATTGAATACCATCATGGAAGTATGAAACAGAAAAAAAAAACTATAAAGCAGCTAAGACAAGAAGTGCCACGGTTAGAAGAGGGAACAGATCAATGAAAATACTTAGAAAGATAGATGTGATAAAAGCAATGCACAGTATTAGAACAGATCTATCATGCACTATTGCAATTAAACTAAAAATCTTAGCACAGGTGGAAAGACTTAGAAGATATGCAGATAAATATAAAGGAAAAATACAAAATAAGCAATTTATTGATGACCCCAAAAAAGGTTTATAGAGAATTGGGAAACATGGTAAAAGGAATTGAAAGACCACCAAAAAAGAAGAAATAGATGCATTTTAGAGAAGTATCTGTGAAGATCCTGTGGAACATAAATAGAAGTTATGTCCTTACCATAACGTTCCATGTGGAGTGTTCATCTCGCCTTTGTTCTTACACATGGGTTCGGAGCCGATCCTCGGCTCCGTGTCGGCCGCTTGCAAGCTCTGCATCGAGAAGAAGCTCGAGATCACCTAATACCCACAATCCCCCTCTGCCTTTACCTCAGATCTAGTTTGCAAACAAACCAGCAGCCATAGAGAGCACACTCATACCAAAATTTACACAATCAAGAAATGCTCTATATACATATATATATATATATATATATATATATATATATATATACACCTGTGCATCATAATAATACAACCACTGCAAAAAGCAGAAGGAGAATACTCCAGACCAGGCACCAAATAGAACGTTCTTCCTGAGGGTGGGAGGGTGGGAATGTAAGAACAAAGGCGAGATGAACACTCCACATGGAACGTTATGGTAAGGACATAACTTCTATATGTGAGAGTGTTCAATCTCGCCGTTTGTTCTTACACATGGGTAGCGTCCCTAGCTCCATAATCCTGAGGAACTCACGGGAGGACGTTCTTGAGCACAGTGGAACCAAAGGTTGCCCTATCCCTAGAAACCCTGTCCACTTTGTAATGAGAGATAAATGTATGCGGTTTAGCCCAAGTAGCAGCTGCACAAATCGTGTCTAATGGTAGGCGAGCTGCGTGAGCCAAGGATGTAGACACTGATCTTGTAGAATGTCCCTTAGGTTTGACAGATAAGGTTTGATTTGAAGAATCATAAACGTATATGATACAATCAGTTAGCCATTTGGAAAGGGTTTGTTTAGTAACCGCTACACCTTTCCTGCTGTCAGCAAAAGCTACAAATAGGTAAAAACAAAGTTACCTGACAAGCAAAGCACCCTCAAAACGAAAAAAATATCAAAATGTAGTCCAAAAGTGAGGAGTGCACCAGGCTGCAAATAAATCTCACCAAATCTTCCACAGACTGTCCTTTATTAAGACAAACAGGTATAAAAATAGACAGGTCTTTTTATATAGTTTTATACATATTTATTGGATTTTGCATTCATACATCTGATGTTATCGAGTTGCCAAGCCCGGCGCCCAACCTTCCACAGAAGGCACACTCACACGGAGGGTGCCTTCTGTGCGGAGTCTGCATGTCCTCCCTGTGGTCGCGTGGGTTTCCTCCGGGTGCTCCGGTTTCCTCCCACATCCCAAAGACATGCTGCAGGTGGATTGGACACTCTAAATTGGCCCTAGGTGTCCGTGTGAGTGTGCCTTCTGTGGAAGGTTGGGCGCCGGGCTGGCAACTCGACACCGTAAAACTCCACTGCCATTCAATGTGCGGACAAGGTGATCCGCTGTGGCGACCCCTAACCGGGAAAAAGCCGGAAGAAGAAGACAGTAAAAATTGTAGATAAAATACATTAATAAATAACAGATTTGGTGAGATTTATTTGCAGCCTGGTGCACTCCTCACTTTTGGACTAAAAGCTACAAATAGTTGATCAGATTTCCTGTGATCCTTTGTTCTTTCCAAATAAAACCTGAGTTGTCTATGGACATCCAATTTGTGTAACATATACTCTAACTTATTAGTGTGATTTTTGAAAAAGGTGGGTAATTCAATGGACTGATTAATGTTATTGGTAGAGCAAACTTTGGGGAGAAAGGATGGATTAGTGCGAAGAGATACTCTGTCAGAATGGAAAATCAAATAAGGATGCTTAATAGAAAGAGCCTGAAGCTCAGACACTCGTCTAGCGGATGTAATGGCTACCAAGAAGAGGGTCTTCCACGATAAAAACTTCAATGGGCAAACGGAGGCTGGCTCAAAAGGGGGCAACATCAATTTAGAAAGTAAGAGGTTCAGATTCCAAGGTGATGTAGGAGTTCTAACTGGTGGTCTAATATGAAAGGATCCTTTTAAAAAGGCCTTACAAAGTCTATGAGCCATAATAGGTGCTCCACATTCTTCTACATGAAAGTTGGAAATGGCAGCCAATTGTACTCTTAAAGTGGCAGGAGAAGCTCCTTGATGGAATAACTCTGTTAAAAACTCCAGGATCTTGTTTAACGGAGCTATAACCGGGTCCAATTGATGTGAATTCGCCCAGAAGACGAAAAGCTTCCATTTACTGGTGTAGGTCTTTGTAGTGGAAGCTTTATGAGAAGCCACTAATATATTCTGAACTGCCGGTGTAAGAGAATCAGACCTGGCTAGAAAGGGAAGCGGAGCAGCCAAGCTGCTAGATGGAGTGATTCAAGAGATGGGTGAGGAGCTCCTGACGAGTGAGTCAGTAGATCTGGCTCTGGGTCCAGAAACCAAGGTCCCCGAATGCGGTGTTGCAGTAGAAAGGGAAACCAAATCTGACGAGGCCAGAACGGGGCAATGAGGATTATCGTCCTCTGAAGGTTGTTGGCTTTCTGCAGAAACTTTGCAATAAGGGGAAAGGGAGGAAAAGCGTACAGGAGACCCGGGGGCCAATCGTGCACCAGCGCGTCCCTGGGGACATCCCCTGGAGGGGGTAATAGGGAAAAGTAGCTCCTGCATTTGGCGTTCATTGGAGACGCAAAGAGGTCGCAGGAAGGCTGGCCCCACTTGTGAAAAATCGTCTTCGCAATTGACTGTTTGAGGGACCACTCGTGAGGCAATAGGATTGCTCTGCTCAGCCTGTCGGCTATGACGTTGGATGACCCCGGGATGTGCGTTGCGATCAGAAAGCGACCCGTGGACTCCGCCCATTGCCAAATTCTCATGGCCTCTCTGCATAGCTGATAAGACCTGGTTCCCCCTTGCTTGTTTATGTACCAGACTACAGACATGTTGTCTGTCTGAACTGCAATTGTCCCTAGAGGAAGAAGGTGAGGAAAGTGTTGCAATGCTAGAAACACTGCCCTCAACTCCAGAACATTGATGTGCAGATTGTACTCCAAATTGGTCCATTCGCCTTGGACTGTCTGTCCCTGAAAGATGCCCCCCCACCCTATCAGGGAAGCGTCCGTGGTTACCGTAGCTGTCGGCGTGGGTAGCACAAATGGTCTTCCGCTGGAAAGGTTGCAAGTCTGAAGCCACCAGGTTAGGTGTGATGTGCATGTGTTTGTTATCAGAATTTCGTGTGTCAGAGGTAGCTGTTGGAATGACCATTGTGCAAACAGTAGCCATTGTAGAACTCTCATGTGCAGTCTTCCCAATGGTATCGCAATGAGGGAAGCTGCCATGAGACCCAAGACTTTCAGAATTAGCTTTGCTGGGGATTTTTTGGATGATAGAATGAGAGAAATGTGGCTTTGTAGTGAGGCTATCCTTTCTGGAGGGAGCCTTAGACTTAAATGATGCGTATCTAATTCCGCTCCTATGAATAAGATATGCTGTGATGGCTGTAGTAAAGATTTTTTGAAATTTACGGAAACTCCGAGGTGAATACAAAGTTGTAGGGTGTACTCCCTGGCCTGTATCAGTTGACGCCGGGTGGTGGCAGAAAGGAGCCAGTCATCCAGATACGGAAACACCTGGAATCCTAGGCGTCTCAGATGAGACGCTACCACTGCCATGCATTTGGTGAAAACCCTGGGGGCTGAGGTCAGACCAAAGAGCAGGGCTCGAAACTGATAGTGACTGGCTCCCAGCCGGAAGCGCAAATGATCCCTGGATGCCCTGGCCATTTTGATGTGGTAGTATGCGTCCTTCAGATCTATTGAGCACATCCAGTCGTCCTTCTGTAAGAATGGAAGGATCGATTGAAGCGTGACCATTCGGAACTTTTCCTTCTTGACAAAGGTGTTGAGGTTGCTTAGGTCCAGAATCGGCCTCCAGTCCCCTGTCTTCTTTGGAACTAAAAAGAACCTTGAGTAAGTTCCGAATCCTATTTGGTCCGCTGGGACTGGTTGGATGACTCTTTTTTCTAGCAGCTTTGAAATTTCTATAGCTGCTGGGTCTTGCAGATGGGGTGGCACATCTGGGAGTCTTTTCTTTGGAATGGGAGTGGATAGAAAGGGTATTCTGTAACCTCTGGTAACCACGCTTTTTACCCAGTTATCTGTAGTAAGATTCTGCCAGGCCTGAGGGTATAAAGCTAAGTGACCCCCGAATGCCTCCAGAGTAGGACAGTCAGGCCTCCTCTCAGGAGTGCTGGAAGGGTTTTCCAGGGGTTGTATCCCTGTCACCCTGGTTTTGCGGACCCCCTCTGCCGCCAGGGTGGCGTCTTCCACCTCTGCCCCCTCCTCTGCCTCTAGAAGGGGCATCACCCTGTGTGCCTGGGAAAGATCCTTGGGGTTTTCGAAACCACATTTTTCCACCACGTTGCCCTTTGGGGTACGGTCTGGATGGGGTGGAAAAACGGACTCCGACAGCAGACAGAGTCTTTCCCTCCTGTTCACACCGGGTAAGGGTCTCCTTTACTTTGGGGCCAAAGAGAGTGGCACCATCAAATGGGGCGTTAGTAAAGGAAGACTTGAAGGCTTCCGCAAATGAACATAAGCGCATCCAGGATTGTCTGCGAAGAGCAATCGCTGAAGCTGCTGCCCTACTTGATCCTTCGGCTGCGTATGATATCAGCCTCATGGATGAGTTAATGATGGATGTAAGGGTATTAAGATGTGCTGTAACTTCTCTGAGACAGCAGCATCTGTAGTACCCTGGAGGGTATCTCCCAACTCTTTGACTAGATCCCTCTGTAGACGTGTAAAATGGGTCAAATAGTTCAGGGATCGCATAGAAAAAGCCGCTGAACTAAAAATGTGCTTCCCGTATCTATCCATCGTCCTAGAATCCTTGTTAGGCGGATGGACAGATGAGGAAGATTCTGACATCTCCTTTTTCGTGGCAGCTGCCACCACCATGGCGTCCACTGGAACTCCCTTTGTGAGGTAAGCCTTGTCTTGGGGTGCAGTGATGTACTTATTGGGTTTCCTAGGGACTGGTTCCACCGTGTCAGGTGTCTCCCACGCCCTTCGAGCAATCAGCTCCATTAACTCATCGAAGGGCGGAGTGACCCAGGAGGAGGAAGGGCGAGCACCGAATGCCTTCAGCAGGACTGACTCATCCTCAGAAGGGGGAAGAGACTGCCAATCACCTCTCTGCTTCAGGATCTCCAAGATGTCAGAAAAAGAGACATCTTCTGAAGGTGACTTTGGGGACCCTTCTGACTCATCTAAGTCAGTATCGGATGTCAAAGATTCTTGTGGAGAATCTAAGTGTCTCCTCTTACACAATCTTTTCCTAGGGACTTCTTCGGGGGGAGCATCCGAAGAAGCCTCCGAGGAAGAGGGGGCACCCTCCAGGGGTGGCTGAGACACCGGTGCTCGACGCTTGGATGTGGCCGTTGGTGCAGAGGAAGATAATGGTCCTTTATGGGGAGGAGAGGCTGCTTCTACTGATGTGGTTGTCTGGGTAGACAACACCTTCCTCATGAGATCGAAGGCCCCCGGGTCCCGATTCGAGGTATCTCCCAGTTCCGAAGAAATGGGAAGAATCCCCGAAACAGGCACCGAAGGCATCGACCCCGAGGACGGAGCCGAATCGATCCGAGCCGAGGCCCCGAGAGGAAGAGTCGTAACCGAAACATCGGTTCGACTCTCGGCCCCGGAACCAAGGATGGATCTTCGACCCCGAGACTCCGGTACCGGATCCAACGGAGTCAAGGTGAGCGGAGCCGACCGAGATAAGGACGGTTCTGGCACCGAGGGCTCCACAATCAGCAGATCAACCTCTTCCAGCTCCAAAGACTGGACACGTCTCGGAGGAGGAATGGATGGAGATAATGGAAGGCCTTCAAGTTTCGACACCAACTGGGTGGAAACCGAAATAAGGTTGGATAAGGCCGTATGTTCCAATAACTTCTGCACCACACGGTCCACATCGATGTCGGAGAGGGGCCTGGAAGAACGGGTCGAAGGAATCGAAGACGGAGCCGACCTCAACAGTGTCGGGGGAGGGAGCTCCATCACCGGTTCCAAGACTCGAGGCTCGGAAACTGACAACAGTTGAACACTCAGCCCCGAAGTCTGTGGAACCGGTGATCTAATTTTTGCTGAAGAGCTCGGAGCCGATGACTTGGGCTCCGACGTCTTCGATTCCTTCGAGGATTTGGATGCCTGGTCAGAAGCATCCAGAGCCTCTTGAAAGGAAGGTTTTAACAAGCCTCTATCCATTAGTTTCCTGCGCCTATCTGTCATGACCCTCCCACTGAAAGAATGACAAATAGAGCAGTCTTCTTGCAGATGGAGAGGGCCAAGACAGTAGACGCAGGAACTATGATTGTCAGTTACTGACATCTTTTGCCCACATTGGCAATGCTTAAACCCCGATTTAGCCTTTTCAGACATGTCACTAATAAAGGGAAAAAAGTCAAATCCAGTAAAGTAGTCAAGTCCGGTAAAAATGTCGAATCCAGTAATATGGTCAATCCGGTTGTCAAGTCAAGTAAGGGGTGGTAGGCCCCGAAGATAACTCTAACTAAGTTTAAATAAACTTAACGGTACCGAGTATCCCTGAACCTTACCACACACACACAAAATATCACTAAACAACTTTTTGTAATAAAAGTACCAAGAAAAAAACAAGAATAAAATCTCAATCTTATCTTAGGTGCTCGAGCTCGACCCAGTGATGCGAACGCTGCAGCGGCAAACTAGATCTGAGGTAAAGGCAGAGGGGGATTGTGGGTATTAGGTGATCTCGAGCTTCTTCTCGATGCAGAGCTTGCAAGCGGCCGACACGGAGCCGAGGATCGGCTCCGAACCCATGTGTAAGAACAAACGGCGAGATTGAACACTCTCACATCAAGGATGCTAAATAGATGGAAGAAGTTAAAGAAAGAATAAGAAGTTTAAAGTTACAAGATATGAAATGGAATGAAGTAACAGCCAAAGAGATTGAAACAAAGATGCTATACCTAACTTCTGGTTAAAAGTATTAACATCTTTACATGAAGATTTTGCCATTCGGAAGAAATATTTATATGCACATCCTGACCAGACACCAACCTGGCTAATAACAGGAAAAACAATGCTCCTACTTAAGAGTGAAACTGCAAGCTACACTAAAAATTATAGACCAATAACTTGCCTTCCAACAACATATAAATTATACACTGGAATTGATGCTAACAAATTCTAGAGTCATTTAGACAAAGACTCAATTATGGCAATAGAACAAAAAAGGCAATAAAAGAATGTCATATGGACCAAAGGATCATTTGCTGTTAAATAAAGTCAAAGTCATAGTGGAGAACTGTAAAAAGGGAAAGAATTTAAATATGGACTGGATTGACTACAATCTTAAAAATGTATAAGATACACCCTACATGGTTTCAACTGCATTACAGTGACCATGAAACAGTGGCAGACCACTTTGCAATTAAGCCATGATAAAGGACAAATTATTATTCCAGGGATAAAAATCAAAGGGGGATATTCCAGGGTGACTCTCTGTTACCACTGTTATTCTGTCTTGCTCTTAACCAATTTGCTCTTCCTGTCCTAACGTATAGTTTTGGAGTGATTGACTGGCCCCAAAATGTGTTGGCTAGATTACAAAGGAAAACACGGATGCTTCCTGCTCACCAAATGATTTATTCAGTGCATAAAAAGATTACAATGGATATAACAAGTTTACACACCCCTGCCAAAATGACAGGTTTTTGTGATATACAAAAATGAGACCACAATAAATCATTTCAAAACTTTTCCCACCATGCGGTGGTGGTGCTGTGGTAGTGTTGTCACCTCACAGTAAGACGTTGTCCGGTTTGATTCTCAGCTAGAGCGTCTTCTGTGTGGAGACATGCTTGAATGGGCATACCTTCGTTGAAGGTTGTGCATCAGGGCTGGCAACTCGGCATGTAAAAATCTACTGCCAATCATTAGCGGACCGGAGTTCTGCTGTGGCGACCCCTAACCGGGAAAAGCCGAAAGACACAACAATAAATGTGACCTATAACCTGTACAATTCAATTGAAAAACAAACAAATCTACTAGGGGAAAATATAAAAAATATACAATAAGCCAGTTGCATAGGTGTGCACAGCCTTAAACTAATAATTTGTTGAAGCACCTTTTGATTTTTTGAGAGTTTCTCAAGTGTCAAAAAGGATCTGTGTAGAAATTTCCAATGAAAAATCCTCCAGAATTGTAAGGTTAGTTTAACTGAAAATAAAATATTTGTTTTATATTCCATTGATAATGATATTTGAAACCCTTTAATTAGGTATTGCCATTAAGAATCTTTAGGAGCTGTCTTATAGACAATTAAAGTGTTACATAGATATGATAATTCATTCTTAGCATTGATATTATTATATAGAATTCCAAAAATCCAGTTTATAATTTTTGGTACGGGTTTGAAGGATGAGTTATGTATTATTCTACACAGATCCTTAGTGTATGCTGTGACACTCTGAAGAACCAACTAGTCATTAGGGGATAGGCCATAGGTTGACAATATACTTTGTGTGTTCAAAGTTTATTGGTTTTCAATACATTGCAACCAGCAAAATAAGTTATTATTTTTCCATAAACCAAAAATCTCTCTATGTGTTTTATCACGGAAATCCATTGTAATAGTAAATGGTATTAACAATTTATGCCACGGTTTTATATCTAAATTTGTATTAATGAATTTTATAAACACATCAAAATATTGTTTATTAGTGTTAGTTTAGTTAATTTTGTTGTACAATACTGTAAATTTAAACTTAAATAGTGCCATACATTATTATCTTTGTCAGTTACCAAAGTATTCTTTGATAAATAATTTTCATCCATTAGTATAATGGAGTGTAACTGTTTCCAATTGGAAGAGTATCTAGGATTTATCCAATTCATCACTATTTTAATTATAGATGCCTTTAAATAAGTTTTAATCTCTGGGAATTTTAACCCCCCTTGTTCCCATTTTCTGATATGATGAGAATATGCCACTCTATTTCTTTTGAGGTGCCATAGGAATTTCATCAGAGGTGAAGGGATTTCTTTAAGGATTTTCTTTCCTGGTGGAAGTATAACGGTTTGTGCTATATATAATATTTTAGGTACCAAAACCATTTTTATCAGTTGTAACCTGTCAAGAAAATGTTATAAACAAATTATTCCATTTGCTTATTAATGTCTTGATTCAGTCTATGGCTTTAGCATAGTTAAGCTGTAAGGTTTCCTCTATATTCTTGCCTAGGACTATTCCTAAATAGTCTAGAGTTGAAACTTGGTTTCCAATAATATGATTAACAGGAACCTGTATGTTCTTTTTTATTTAATAATAAATATTTTGATTTATATTTGTTGAAGGAGAGTCCTGAGATTTTTTGGAAATTTGTTGTTACTATATCCACTTCACCTAACATTTCCTTAGAGTTGGGTAAGGTAAGTAAGACATCATCAGCAAACATCATTATTTTAGAAATGTATTGGTCATATATATTTATACCTCTTATCTTTGGGTTTTTATATATTAAAATGGCAAGTATTTCTATGGCCAGAGCAAATATGATAGGGGACATGGGACCCCATTCCAGGTGCTTTATTAGACTTATTTCCTTTAATCCCATCTATAATTTCCTTTTGAAAAATAGGTTTTTGTAGCTCTAACAAGTTCTTCAGGAATTATTGTTATGTTGGGAACTATATTTTCTAACATCTCACATTCATTTGTATTGCTTTGCATAATGATAATTAAAAGCCTCCAGAATGTCCCCTATGTCCTAGACTTTTTTCCTTTTCCCTTCATGAAAGATACTATCAATGTTATTAATTTTTGATTGTATCTAAACTTTCATAGATAGGTTATGAATTGACCATTTTTTGATGGTGTAGAGCCTTAGAGACTTTAACTTCCCAGAGGATTGACTAGGTTAACATTTTACACTTTGAGCAGTACCACTGAACAGTAAAAATTCTACTGATTAACCAGTGCAGAAACAAACTCTACATCCTTGTTGTGGATTATATGAATGCCATTGCCTGATCCCCAGTTTGAAACAGATTAATGTGTCTTGTTTAGTGCTTTATTAGTTTTGATATTATGTTAATGCCCATTTGTTAGTTGTTCTGCAGTCAATTTGTGATCATATTATTTCATATTCAGAGTATGTGTGTGTGTGTGTGCGTGTGCGTGTGTGTGTCTGTGTGTGCGTGTGTGTGTGTGTGTCTGTGCATGTGTCTGTGTGTAAGTGTGTGTGTGTGTCTGTGTGTAAGTGTGTGTGTGTGTCTGTGTGTGCATTTGTCTGTGTGTGCATGTGCGTTTGTCTGTGTGTGCGTGTGTGTGTGTGTGTGTGTGTGTGTGTGTGTGTGTGTGTGTGTGCGTGTGTGTGTCTCTGTGTGTTTGTGTGTGTGTGTGTGTGTGTCTGTGTGCGTGTGTCTGTGTGTGCGTGTGTGTGCATGCATGTATGTGCATGTGTGTGTGTGTGTGTGTCTGTGTGTGCGTGTGTCTGTGTGTGCGTGTGTCTGTGTGTGCGTGCGTGTGTGCGTGTGCATGCATGTGTGTGTGTGTGTGTGTGTGTGTGTGTGTGTGTCTGTGTGTGTGTGTGTGTGTGCGAGTCTGTGTGTGCGTGTGTCTGTGTTTGTATGTGTGTGTATTATTTATGGCTTTATTAATTGAACTGCATTTTAGTACCTGCCATTTCCTATTCAATGGCTGTTTTGGTATTTATTTATTTATTTGTTTGCTTATTTACTTGCTTTTGTTTACCGGGAATATCTGACTGGGACTGAATTCCCATTTTCAGTGGAGGCCTGCGGAGAAAAGTTCCAGTAACACAAACATATTAATAACGTACAAACAGAATCATTTAAACACTGTTACAAAGTTCATATACTTATACAAAGTTTAGAAAACAGGTAACCGTGGACAGTCAAAGGAATTTAGAGTATTTACGCAATGTTAAAAAGTTAAAGTTTTGATACATTTGAAAACTGTTTTTGCGTTATCAGAACTGGAAGACGGTACAGTGTTTGGGTAATTAGGACTAGAGCATAAGGAGAAAGGATTGGATATGCAAAGTAGTTTAGTTCAGATGATGGTAAAATCAAAGAGAAGATTAATGGGTTATAGGGGATTCAGGGGTGGATGTGGTTAATAGAACATGCCCCTTTGTATGCTGTTTATTGTATGTTTCTTTATCCAGTGTACCTGTTGCAGGTACTTACTGCTTAGTAGTGTGGTTTATTGTGTAAGTATTTAATTGTTGGCTGCTTTACACTTGTTGCCTAACTTACTGTGACATTTTTCTTTCAGTAGTAATAATAGTAGTAAATATGTCTATTGTTCAGCTGCTATTGTTTTGCTAGTTTGTATTTCTGGTGCACTTCAAATTTCTGGATATCCCTCTAAAGCCTAGCATTATTTATCTCCCCTTGAAATCATAATTTTACTTACCCCTTCGCTATCTTTATTTCACTCACACAACAGCCTAAGCCTATCACCATGGCAGTAGTCAACCCATCTAAAGTCCACTTCCATACCCAAACCAAACCAAGTGACTAGCATTCTGTCATCATCTCTACATGTAGCCTTTTCAGCCACTGTCTCACATTGCCTATTGGGCCATCATATATGCAGCCACAAACTGTTAAAGCTGTTACATTAGCCAGCCTAATCTTCCTGGGCATTCTGCGTCAGTGTAGCAACTATATCATATTACTGACAATCCACTATTACTACCTAACTCAAAATCTATTTATGAGAAATGCCTTTATGTACAGAGACAGGAGGCAGAGCTCTCAGATCCTGTCAATAAACAGACTCACATATGCTGAGGTAGAAACATGATGGAACACCTCAGCCACATGTAGCCTTATACTGACATAAACTCACTACTCATATATTTACAGCGACATCTATGCTTCCAACCACTACGTCACCACATACTAATACAAGGAGTTGCAAGCTAAAGAAAATGTGCCTTAAGGGAGACAGAGCTTATAGCTAAAAAAATATAACAATACCGGAATGCTTCTAGTTATGGTGATGTGATTGTCAGGCATACAGACTGTACACTCACCAGACTGGCAATGCCATGGTGACTGTCAGTTGTCTATCATGTCCTAGGATTAGGGACATTGTCAAGGTTCTGCATGCCAGAAACATCCAGAGTAGGCATATGATCTTGTTGTTGCCTCTGTTGGGGTGAATGATTCAAGATATTCAACACTGAACGAGATGCAAAAGGACATGAAAGAGTTCTCATTGTATTTTCTTAAAAAGGGATCCCCTTGTGTTGAGCAGTATTCTGCCCCCATTTACAATGATGTCTGAAGACAAAACAGCCATCACTGTTTTCAGTGATTGGCTATGCAAATAGTTTGCAATAGCCTAAGAGAACATGATGGGCACACCTTGCTTCACCAGGTATGAGCTGCATCTGCATTTTGAGGATTATTTGCATTCTGGCAACAGTGTATTCTACCCCACAGCATCTGTTTAGGTAAAATTAAATTACTAGACATCAGTTCCATTCTGCCAGGTATCAAGATGGTACATCTCAATGAAAGAGGTCGGAGAAGCAAAGTGTTTGACTTGAAGGTTTTCATTTTCCTCTTGTAAAACATACACATCTGCATAGTTCCTGAAACATCATTTCAATTTGAGGAAAGCACTCCTATTTGGCGTTCACTGCCTGTCACTCATTCAGGATCACAAGTAATGGTAGGGGACATAGCCATATTTATTACAGATCTCATATCTTTGTGCCTTATCCCAAAAACATCAACCTTGATTTAGTGCAAGTTCAAGTCAGTGTCATTAAAAATATTTTTAATTTATTGTTAATTATAGGTCCCCTTCTATGTACTTGGAAGAGCATATTGAATGCTTAAACATGCTCCCACAAGTACAAATAAAATGAAACACTGTTTTAGATGGAGACTTTAATTACCCAAATATCAATGGGGCACCTGTATATGCAGCACTTGTCATGCCCAGGCTGTTCTTGACATCATAGGTAAGTATTAGGCTAGCTGCTCTTGTAGGTCATTTTAAGCTTAGCCAGTTTCCCTTTCTGTACTCAAAATAACCAATCCCATTTGGGTATAGACTGATCTTACCCATTCCGTAGTTGATAATTATATATTACCCCTAATATGAATAACTAGGATCATACCACAGATAATTTGAGGGGACCCATGCATAAAATAAAACAATTACGATTTGCCTCCATCCATAAGTAGTACAGAGGGCAGTCCTGGAGTAAATTTTTGCTTCCCATCCATAGATCTAAGTTGTGCTTGCAAACAGACAGGGATGAACTTTGTTTTATGTGGATAGGGAGTCTGTCCACAGCAGTGTTTATCCTCTGTGAAATGTACCTGTCCTTCCAAACCATTCTGTTGACGTTGTAGAAGAGGTTTAGATCCCTAGACCAAGTATGTGTTATACCATATGACTTGCTGATGTGCAGTAAATCCATCAGTAATGAGTCAGAAGATACCTTGTATACCAGACACAGGTCACATTTTGGCAGTCTGTAAGATACTAAGTATAGTGACAGAGTTTTGAGTCAATCCATCTTAGACAATTTGTTTAGGCCTTGTATCATTTTACTAAGGTATCTCTGAGGGGATTCCAGTCATTGCATGTGCCTGGAGAAATAAATGCTAAAGGGCATTGTATACAATGACTAGACACAATCACTTTGTTCATAAGCTGTGCAATATAGAAGGAGTTTCTTACAGCAACAGACACAGGTTGGTCAAGAGTTAGGTCACTCTCCACATAAGTTCCCAATTCCTAAACAAGTGGGTCAATTGTTAGAAGCGTGTTGTCAATGTGGTGGTTCACTGGGAATGCATTTTTTGTCATTTCATTTCATATCATGATTTTGATACCAGTTATTTATTTTAGACAAATCTTCCTGTAAGATGGCTAAGTCATTTGGGGACTCAATGGCTGTTCCTAGCTTATAGGCATCTGCAAACTTAGTCAGCCACAGCCATTTGGTATTGGCTTTTACTTTAGAAAAGTGGATACCAAACAGGAAAGGTCCCAGCACAGAACCATGGGGGACTCCACTGGTGACTGCTCTCTTTATGGAGGTAACTTCCTCTATTTTCACTATTTGCATCCTATCTGTGAACTATTTGGCAATCCAGCAGGTGACATAGGGGTGTATTCCCATTTTGTTTTTAGCTTTTACACTGTGCCTGAATGGTGAATTGTGTCAGAAGCTTTGACTTCAAACATCAACTCCAGACACTTGGACCAAATAGCTACTTTCTGAAATGGAGGTTCAAACCTGCTAGACTTTGATTTAAGGAAATACCCTCGTCTCTGTTATGCTTTATAACTGTTCCCTTCCTTCATTAAATAAAACTATTTAGCCATCACCTTCTGCCTTAATAACAGCATTTCTAGTCCCAGTAATTCATCTGTATGTATTCAGGTGCTTCTACAAAACAACACGTTTTGTTATATATACCTTTACAAGAAAACATAAATTATGCAGTCACCCCAAATCTCTGAACACTGGCACCCCACCCTAACCAAGGAATGCTATAACCTGTTAAGTCATTATATAGAAAGAACTGTGCCCTTCCTTCATAAGCAAAATAGTAAATACATTGACCGTCTAATGTGTTGGATTGATGGAAACAATGAATGATATAACAAGAAATATAAGCTCCTAACTTTGTATAAAAAGTGCCTCTCACAGCTTATAAAACAAAACTCATTCAAATTAATATGAAACTGAAAAATATAATAAGAAGTACTAAACAACAAAGACAACCATAAGGCTTTTTTTTAGCTCTCTAAATAAAATCCACAATAATACTATGCCTTGCTCTCAGTCTGAAATCAATGTAAATCAGCCCAGAATGCATAACTAACTGCACTGTCCAAAAGAAAAAAAAAGAAAAATACCACCATGGATCTAAACACTATACGCATCTATTTATTGGTAGGTATAAAGCATCATTCTTCCAGTCCCAACCTAGCCATCTTCAACCAAAGTCTGTTCAGATGATATCTGAAAAAAGGTAAAACACCATAGTTGTCCTCATCTATAAAGGTAGGACCTTTGCTGGCCCAAGTAACTCTAAGCTGATCAGTCTCACTAGCCTAATCTGTGAATTCATGGAATGAATTATTACAGAATCCAATTATTAAGCCATGCAGTGTTGGTCTTAACTGGTAGTACACTTGCCTTTGATGCTAGAATATTAGAAGAGTGTCAGTTCTAATCCCACACCAGTTAATTAGATTTATTTTCCAGTACTAACACTGCAGTGCAGCATAATGGATGTGATGCATTCCTGAGAGTGCTGTTCTTTGGTTGAGATGATGAAGTGTAGGGTCAGGGTGGGGTCACTGTATGCATTAACAAGAGGATCAGACTGACCAAAGTGGACACTAGAGAGGCCTTCTCCTTCGAACATGTCCTCTTTGCAGGAGCAAGTTATATGTTTCTCCTCATATAGTGTCCACCAGTTTCTGTGAGGACATTCCTACAGCAGTTCAGTGATTTCCTCATTGAGTCAGTATTGCGCCATCAGCATATTATGGTGCTGAGCGGCTTCAATATCTGGACTGATGATGAATATCTGTTGTCCATGACTTCAGTTGTATTATGAAGGGTTCTGGGTTTGTTCAGGTTACTATCTGTGCAATGCATACGCTTGGACATACACTGGATTTGTTTTTTTGTTGGATTTGGATGCCTTCAGCTTGTTAGCTTTGATTTAGTTTTGCCTAATCTCAACCCAACCAAACTTGAAGTGAGGGAAGTGTGCATCTTAAGTAAGATCACTAATATTTTGTTTTCAAGTGCTCTCCCTTCATACCCATTGGACAGTATTACTTATTCTGTGGTTGTCCTAGTAAAGGTGTACAACAGTTCTATCTGACATGCTTTTGATACCTCAGCCCCAAGTCAATTTTGCTGTGTATTTACAAAGAGATATGAACATTGGTTTAATTACTCTGTTCGTTCCATCCATACAGCTGTGCACAGGTTGGAACACTACTGCATCTGGCTGGCCTTTGGAGTGATAAGATTGAACGTGAGAGGCATTATGCTAATCATCAAGCTGAGATACCTAAAATAAGTCAGAATATCTTTCAAGGGAAATGTCCTTGCTAGCTAACTGACCTCCCTTTCAGGTGGTGGAGAGGCTGTGCAACCCAGCTTGCTTGGCCACCAAAAATTATTGTCCACAGCTGAATGCGAGTCAGCTGCACAATTTTCTTGCTGATAACACCGTCTCCATTAGATTTGCTCTCTCTCTCTTTGTGTTAGGATGAACCCAAGGGCAGAGCAATATGCCCTCCTATTTCCTTAGAATGTTGGTTGGTGTTCTTTATTCCACATTTTGATCAGTTCAGTACCATTGTTAACAGTCTGTGATCAACAACTTGTGGATTGGCTTCTTGCATTTCAAGACTGGTTGTGGCAGTCTTGATGTACTAGATTCAGTAATTTATAAGATCCTGGTGCTATGTCTGAGGGTAGGGATTTTTCCTTTTGCCTTGCAGAAGGATTCTCTGATAAACTCAAGCATCTAGAAACGATCTCTTGACTTAAGTAATTTCTAGCCAATCTCTACTCTACCATTTTCAGGTATGATTATTGAGAAAGTTGTTTACATGCAACTAGAAAACTATCTTGTGGCTATTGGATTCACGGATCCCTTTCAGTCAGCCCTTCGTACTCACCATAGCACTGAAAGTTATTTAACCATAGTCAGTGATCTCCTTATGGAGCGAGACCAGAAGCACTGGACAGCGCTGGTCCTGCTGGATCTCTGTTTTTTGTTCAATACTGTGAATCATGGCATCTTAATAGGCCATTTACACTCCTACTGAGCAATTTCAGATACAGGTCTTGTCTGGTTTTCCTCTCAAACCAGACACCTAGAGTATGCTCTTTACTTAGCCAGTTTTCATCCTATCGTCTTGAGTATAAGATTCCATAAGGTTTTAGTTTATACCTTCTTTGATTCACAGTATATATGCTTCCACTGCTTAGATCGTGGCCATGGCAGTTCACGTAACTCTGCTCATCCATTACCAAATTACATTATCAGTGTAAGACACCAGTGGGCTTAATGGTTAAGGTCTTCACCTCCCATGCAAAAGATATAATGTTTTATTGTAATCTCTGGCCAATGCCTGTTTGGAGTTTGCATGCCCACCCTGTGTCTCTGTGGGTTTACTCCCATCTTTGAAAAACATACTGAGCGTTTCCGTCTCAAACTCACTAAAGAATGGAGCTACGGGCAGCAGTATAAACTTTACATGGTGCCCTATAGGTGGAAGTGTAGTATAAATCAACTACTTCGGGCATCAACTGTGATGCACAGTATTCTCATGATAGAGAGAACATGGATCACAGACTGTACACCATGGCAGGGCTAGCTACTCAATGGTGTTAAATATGGCTCTAGTTTAGTTAGTGTCCAGTTGCCTAGCTTGTTTACCTGGGATAGCTTTAGCTGAGTGAAAGCTGGGCATAGTCATCAACCTGTTAAACATGAACTAAGAATTGCTACACTCAGTGTAGGTTCACTGACAGGATGCAGCTTGAAATTGGATGACATGATAGTAAGGAGGAGGCTGGACATCCTGTGTATCCAGGAGACAAAATGCAGCAAAGCCTCTTGACTTGGTATTCAGAGTCTACTACTCTGTCCGGCAAATGACTTGATAGTAACGAAACATGGTTCAGAATGAGAGACAGTCACAAGGTCACATAAAAGAGTAGCCAAAATGCAACTTGGGTAGACTTCTTTCTAGTAAGAAAAGTCACTGGAGTAGATTCAGAGATTGCAGAGTCATCCCCAGTGAAACAGATGGCCAACAGCATAAACCATTAGTTGCCACAATCAGCTGTAAACAATGGTCAGAGAAGGCTCTTAGGTCAACAGCAACCAGGCTAAAGTCATGGAAGTTGACTGGAGAGAAAGTGCAACAGTTCAAGGAATTTCCGAGGGCTATAGCAACCCAAGAAGAGGATAATGAAATAGGTGGAGTTGAAGAAGAATGGCAGCACCTCAAAACAGCATGAGTGAGGACTATAGAACAGATATATGACTAAGCCAGGTATGGAAATAAGGAAAGGTGGTGGTGGAATATAGAAGTCCAGGAAGTCATCAAAAGAAAGAAGTGCAAGAAAAAGTGGGATATAGAAAACACAGACAGGATAGGAAGAAGTACTGGTTGGCTACCAAAGAAGCTAAGAAAGGAGTTGCAATAGCAAAGAATAAGGCATCAGAGGTAGACCACCAGCTTCTGGAAAGTAAGTCAGTAAATAGTACAAAGAAATTATATGAGGTAGCAAGGCAAAGAAAAAAGATAAAGAAGATGGTCAGACACCCTCCATAAGAGATGTCTGCAATAACCTGCTCGCCAGTTCACAGGACATCAAAGGCAGATGGAAGGAGTACTTCCAGCAGTTTCTGAATGAAGAAAATGCCACAAAAGTGGTACTTCCCGGACACAGCCTATGATGGGAGAAGAAGAGGAGCACACCAAAGAAGAGGTAAGAACAGCACCAAGGAAGATGAAGTCAGGGTAGGCAGCAGGCTCAGATGAGGTCACAGCAGATATGATAAAGATGCTAGGTGAGATGGGGGAAAAATGGCTCCTGAGGATATTTATAGCTGTGAGGAGATAAAGGCATATCCCAGATGACTGGGGAATAAGCATACTAGTGCCAGAATTCAAGAACAAAGGGGACATTGACAACTGTGGGCAGTACAGAGGTATAAAACTTCTGTCAAATTGCATGAGAGTTCTGGAGAGGGTGATTGATAAATGAATACGCAGAGTAGTGTAAAGTAAGATGGGAGATGAGCAGTTCAGATTCAGATTAGGATGCAGCACAAATGACCCAATGTTTGAAGTGAGACAGGTAGTTGAGGAGAAGTTAGAGATGAGTAAAGAGTTCAACTGGGGATTCCTAGACTTGGAAAAAGCATATAATAAGGTCCCAAGAAAGCTGATTTGGGCAGCCCTACATTGGTTAAAAGTCCAAGAAACATTGGTAGAGTTAGTGCAAGCTATGTACAAAGACCCCATGACTCAGTTACGAACAGTGTTTGGTCTCACAGAGGGGTTCCCAGTGGGAGTGGATGTGTACCAGAGTTTAGCTCCGAGCTGTTCATACGGGGAGCAACTACATTAGTAAACAGGTTGGTATGGAAAGATCAACAAAGTTGCTGTAAGCAGATGATGTGACATTACAAGCAGACTTTGAACAAGAACTTCAGCAAAGGCTAGGGGAATGGAATGCAAATTTGAAGGCACATTGGATGAAACATAGTACAGATAAGACATTTGTAATGACAGCATATGATGGAGTTTAGAAAAAGCTGAGAACAGAGATAGATGGGAAAATAGTAGAATGGGTTAACAGCTTCAAGTATTTGGGAAGGATTGTTAAGGAGTGGGGAGGTCTGAATGAAGAGGTCAAAGCTGAAATCAGAGGGGTTGCATCCAGCTATCACAGAGTGTCAGGTGTAGTGCATGGCAGAATGCCAAAGAAGCTGAAAAGTAAGGTTTGCAAAACAGTGGTGTGTCCAGTACTAATGTATGGTACAGAAATTTGGGCAGTAAAGGCAAAAGAGTTGAGGAAGCTAGAGGTGATGGAGATGAAGTGCCTGAGATTATAGTGGTAGGATGTACACTGCGGGGCAGATGAAGAAATGAGGACATAAGAGCAGAAGCCAAAGTAGCTCCAATTGCAGAAAAGGTCAAAGAGAACAGAATACAGTGGCTCAGACATGTGCAGAAAAGCAGAAAACAATCTAGTGAAGAAGATATGGGGCAGACAGGAAGAAGGCAAGAGGAAACAACAGTATCCAGCAAAGAGGAGGATGGGTTGTTTGAGAGAAAACCTGCGACAATCAGACATGAATGTCAAAGAAGGCAGGAGAGTGGCATTAAATAGAGAGGGATGGTGATAGTTGACATGACATCCCAACACCATGCAGAAAATGTGAAAAAAACAGATTGAGGACTGATTAATATATATATATATATATATAAAACAGGAAATCTACTGAGGAAAAAAGGTTCACATACCATAGCTATGGAGATGACACACTGATTTACTTTTCTTCCTGTCAAAAAGAGATGACCTCTGTTTATTCCTTGACAGATAATCTTGATGCCAACCATACATGGCTTAAATCAAATCATTTAAAATTGAACACTGCTAAGACCGAGACCATTACACTCCATCATGTAAGTCTAAGAGTCTTCTGTTCATCCATTGCCAAAGTATATATCGTATGGAGGAGCTAACCTTGAGTTTTCTCAAAAGGTGCATGACCTGAAAAAAAGGTGCATAACCTGAAAAAAGGTGCATAACTTGAAAAAAGTGGATAACATGAAAAGGGTGCATAACCTGAAAAAAGGTGCATAACCCGAGGATTATCATTGACTCATGACTGACATTTTGGGACCAGATGTCAACTATTATAGTCTTCCTACTTTCATATGAAGTATATATCCAGGATTAAACACCTGATACAGCAGTCTCATCTTTCATAGGTAGGTACTAGGCTATCAGCTCAAGGGCCTAAGTAAGCCTAGCCAACAAGGTTCCCTGGCTTACTCCACCCAAGAAAGTTAATTTCCTGTGCCCCTGTCGAGCAGAGCCACAGAAGTGATCCCTGGGGTGTATTTCCTATTTCCCATCCACTCATCAAGAATTTTCTTGAAGAGTGCTAATGAGGAACTTTGCTTGACATAGATGGGTAGCTTGTTCCAGAGTATAGGAAGTCTCTGGGACAGGAATCTATCCCTCCAGCATGTCCTGTTTATTGTGGTGACAAGGTTTAGGTCCCTAGAGCATGCCACTCGGAGGGATTGGGATTTCTTTAGGTGTAGCATGTCCAACAGCTCTGGGTTTAACATAGCTTTATATGTTAGGCATAGATTTCATCGAAGTATGCGATATGCTAAAGAGGTAAGCTGGAATGCTTTGAGATGGTCAGTATAGGGCATCTGTTTGAAGCCAGTAATCCTCTTTGTGAGGTACTTCTGTGGCCTTTCCAGCTGCTGCAGACGTCTTGTGAGGTACATTCCAAAAGGGGTGTTGTACCCTATAGTGGGTGTAATGAGTGCTGAGTAGAGGAGAACAATGACTTCTTTTTTCCTGGATGAGAACCCTTTTGTGATGAGGTGTGCCACATAGAAGGATTTCCTGACTACTGTGGCAATGTGATTATCAAAGGAGAGACTACTGTCCACCTGGGTCCCAAGGTCTCTTATCACACATTCAGTGTTAAGTAGATTGCCGTTTATGTAGTAGTTCAGGGGTACAGAGTTTTTACCAAAGGGGATAAGAATGCACTTTTTGACATTGAGCTTGAGGCCATGCCTCTGACACCAGGCATCTGTCTCAGTGAGGCTCTTCTGTAGGGTGTCCACATCATTTGGGGACTCGACTATGGCTCCTAGTTTGCAGTCATCTATGAACTTCCTTAGCCAAAGGCCTTCTGTGCTAGTCTGTACTTCAGAGAAGTAGATACCAAACAGGAGAGGTCCCAGGACTGAACCTTGTGGTACTCCACTTGTCACTGGTCTGAAGTTGGATTTAGAGTCTGCTACTTTCACAGTGTGGGTTCTGTCAGTGAGCCAATTGGCAACCCATCTTGTGACGTAGGGATTTATACCTAGTTTAGTGAGCTGAGCTATAATTCCAGAATGAAGGATGGTGTCGAGAGCCTTGGCGAGATCAAGATAGGTTGTGTGAACCACCTTACCCTCGTCTACGACTTTGGTGACTGCCTCAAAGAAGTTGATCAAGTTCAGAAGGCATTGATCTGCCTTTCACAAACCAAAACTGGGTGGGGTTCAGAGTTTGGAGCTTACCAATGTCTTTGTTTATGAGTTCCATGATGGTACATTCCATGGCCTTGCAGACCAGGCTAATAGGGCAATAGTTCCCAGGATCAGTGGTGGCTCCCCCTTTGTGGAGTGGGATAACTGTTGCTGTGAACCATTCAGTGGGCACAAAGCCTGACGTGAGACTATGACTGAACTTGGTGCATAGGTGGGGAGCCAGTTCGTTCTGAAGTTCATGTAAAACGCAGCCTGGGATGTTGTTCGGTCCCATGGATGCTGTGTTTTTGGTTTTAGAGAGTGCAGCTTTTACCTGCATAGATGTAATTACAGGGACTCTGCATTCTTCCTGTATAGATATGGGCTGTTTAGGGGTTGAGACAGGGATGAAGTTAGCACTGAACCTATCTGTCAGGATGTTGGCAATATCATTTGGTTCTGTAATTTTCATGCCATCGTGCTGTAACTCAGAGCAGATCTGAGTGTTGCCCTTGAGATTCGGGACATAGCTATAGAATGCTTTGTGGTTGCCTTTAGAATCAATGGTGATGGTTTCAGAATTTGTTTCTAAAGATTTTTAACTCATCCATGAGACATAACGTCATGAATTACTTCAAGTCATTATACATGCAAGGTATTGTTGATGCTTTAAATATAACTTTAACAAATGATGATATATAAATGCTTATCATTAAATATTAATGGCTTAAATAACAATGTCAAAAGAGCTGGTTTAATTAAATTAATTAAAATGTTCAGATAATCTTCTTGCAGGAAGCCCACTTGCTGGAGAAGGATTTGCAAAAATTATCATTTAATAGTTTTACAGTTCTCACGAGTTCCTGCTTTAGAGCCAAAAGGAGAGGTACTCTTATACTATGTAATAATACTTATACACTACCTAAAATTTTAAACACCTTTTCAGATAAAGACAGAATGTTAAGCTCAGTAGTGCTAAAAGCTAATAAGAAATGCTTCACACTGGTAAACTCATATTGGATTCCTGGTCTAGGAACTAAATTTGTGAAGAAATACTTGGATCTCATTTGCATGCAATGGGAGAAATTATTCTGGCTGGAGATTTCAATTGCTTGTTATCAGATGAAGACACCTCTAAAAATAGTAAGGTTAAACAAATGACATAAGCTAAAAAGGTAAACAGTTTTATAGCCTCAATGAATTTTAGAGACATACATAATTTAAGAATTCAAAATTCACTTCAGTACACTCATTATTCTTTTTGATTTGGCACACAAACTAATATTGATAAGATGTTTGTGTCTAACACTCTTTACTCTAAAATAAGTGATGTTGCAATACAGTCACGTCCACTTTCTGACCACAATACCTTTTTGTTCAGCTTGACTGTGAAAAAAGATGATTTGATAATTTTTCAAAGAATCCCAGTCTCTGTCACTAAGTTAAAAGGTTTTAAGGAGTGGTTATTAAAATAAATAAATACATTTATGGAAAACAACAATAATGGTGAAGAAACAGATATCATACTCTGGGATGCATTAAAAGTTCACATCTTTAGTGGAGTTAATGCTTCGTATTTTCAAAGGGGAAAGGAATGGGACAAGGAACTTTCTGATTTACAAACCAAAATAGAAAAGTTGAAACTAAATTTACAATCAAATGATAAAGCAGTACTTACTGAAATTTCATAGCTAAACCACAAATATTTAGAAATATTGAATCATAAGGTTGCTATAAGCTTAGAAAAGATTGAACTACAGTCCTATTCAGTAAACCCCAGACAATTACATAAACTAGCTATCAGATCCAAACAAATTAATAAACAAAATCACATTAATGAAATTAAATACAAGAATAATAACACAGTAAAAAGAACAAATGCTTTAGGAGTTATATTAGAAACCTTTAGAAATCATTATCAGTCAGTCAATGACATGCAATCACCACTAGATTCAGACAATGTAATAGATACACTTCTACAAGAAAATATCAAGACTAAGCTATCAAAACAACAACATAGTACCCTAAATAAACAAATAACCTTAGCAGAAGTGAAAGAACAAGTTAAAAATCTGAAGGATAATAAAGCCCCAGGGTTAGATGGGATAATCCCAGAAATATATAAAATTCTTCCAGAGCACACAATAAAGTTATTATTAAACACATTCTCCATGGCTAAACAAGACTTAATTTTTCCTCCCGCGTGGAACTACTCAATAATTTCCCCCATTCTGAAACAAGGTAAGGACCCCCAACTATGTGCATCCTATAGACCCCATATCATTGTTAAATATTGATTATAAAATTTTCATGTCTATCCTGGCCAAAAGACTAAAGAATATATTACCCAGTCTAATACACTTTGATCAAACTGTCTTTATCTTACATAGAAAACCACACAACAATATTATTAAGTTACTATCTCTAATAGACATTGCAAACGAAACCAAAAAACAATTAATTATTATTAGTCTGGATAATGATAAGGCGTTCGATTCCCTTAATTGGTCATACTTACAAAAAATCTTTAAAGAATTTTACTTTACTTCAGATTTCACTAAATTGATATTAAATATTTATAGTGATTCTAAAGCATTTGTTAAGATTGGTTCATGTCTATCATCCCCAGTAAAAATTCATAAGGCAACTAGACAAGGCTGCCCTCTATCCCCATTATTTTTCATTTTATCAGTGGAACCTTTTGCTTCATTTGTTAGAAATAACCCAAATATCAAAGGATTTCAATTTAATGAGGGATACTGTCCAAAAGTTCAGCTTTTTGCAGACGATATTCTACTAACATCCAGTGACATAGAAGGCTCTTTACAACATATCATGAATGCCATAACTCTATTTGGAAAAATCTCAGCTTAATTTTAACCAAAACAAAACCAAAACACTTTTAATCAATAAGAAAATAAATAGCAATTTTTAAAAATATAATACATTCAACTGGGAAAACGATAAGATAGATTATCTAGGAATAAGTATTAAGAATAAATGGAATGAGACTATTAAATTTAACTTCACTAAACTGGTAGCTATAATCAGTGACTTGACTAAAAAGTAGAACAAAATGTTTTTCACCATGGAAGACAGACTTACATTAATAAAAATGATTATTTTGCCCAAGATTTTATTTTGCATACAATCATTCATTTTGCCTCCTCCTAAGAAATTCTTTAAACAAATAGATTCCCTATTACTAACTTTTCTATGGTTCCCAAAGAAACCACGAATAGCCTATAAATGGCATGTTAGAGCCTGGAACAGTAATGGGATTGGCTTTCCCAACATAGAATTGTATTCCAAATCTGTTATTATTAACATAATACTACACTGGATTTCATCCATATACACCTCTAGCTGGAAACTACATGAAATACATATAACTTCCTTTGAGAACTCAGAAACCCAGTTTAAGGAAACCTTTGGAATTAACAAAATATTTTGGATACTCCGTGAATATTGCTTATATAATAAGACATTTAGCCACTTCTCACATGGTATAAACCAAATATTTTATATTTTCAAAAATATAATAAACGACAATTATAGTCTAAAGAATACCTTTTTCATTACATTTCCCATAGCTTATACACCAGATTGCCTGGATACCTTCAATATCAATAAGATGCGGAATCTTAAAGAGAATAATCTAAAGTTTTGGCACCAGTTTATAGACAATAAGAACATCCAACCAATGAACTTTCTCTTAGCCAGATATAATGTCTGTCAAGATAATTGGCTTTGTATTCAATCTTTAAGACAGTTTGTTGAAAATAAATTGAGAGTGTCAATAAATCTGGGAACTGATATTATACTAAGATTGATACAACTATTCATATGGGGCAGTTTGATGAACATTGAACATAAATTAAGCATATCACCTGTATATAAAATCCTATGAGAAGACTTAATTACTTCTGACCAAGCTTTTTGGAATTACTCCATAAAGATTAATGGTGAACCTTTATCCAACGATAATAAGAAACAGTTATTAAATTCAATAAAAAACACTTCATCATCTTTATATTGGAGACTATATACCCGGAGATTTATTCATAGAAGCTTTTACACTCCACACAGAATTGACCTTATAACCAAGAGTAATGAAAGCAAATGCTGGAGGTGTGGTGATATTCTTGAAGTCAACTGGGTTCATATGTTCATCGAATGTAGAACTCTCACACAATACTGGAGTGATTTTAGACATTTCGCAAAAGCCCTGTGGTCTGACAACTGTAAAATTACTAGCTCTTTGATATTATTTAATGTCCTTACCCCAAGTGTAATTCCTAGACATCATTTACCTGTTCTTTGGTTAATTCTAGCTATTGCTTGAAAAATAATTACATTGAACTGGAAAAATAAGCAAGATCTTGTGTTTACTGAGTTTATTTCAATAGCAAAATCTGTATGTAAAAAAGAAATGCAAACTCTCAGAGATGATCAAATGTAACTACAAAAGAGTAGCTTGCCAAAAATTGGAGAGATTGTTAGATAAATATTGATTACCTTTCTTGGATAAAATAAATGTTTATCATGGATGTTTGTATATAGTGTAAATAGTTATTATGTTTTATATTGTTTATTTTTAATACTTTATGTCCATGTTTATTAACAAAATTTAATAAAAATGTTTTTGGAAAAAAAAGAATCAATGGTGATTTTGTTTTCGTAGCTAGCTTTGGAGGATCTTATAAGGGATCTCAGCTTCTTACTGAGGCTGACCAGGGAGCTCCTCCACTCATGGGATTTTACTCTCTTTTGCAACAGTTTCTTCCTTCTGTTGTAGAGTTTGTTTATGACAGGGGACCACCAGATTGGCTTCCTTTTTTTGGAGGATAGCATCTTGGTTCTGTTTAGGATCGCACAATCCATGCACTCATGTAAGTGCTTATAGAGTGCATTTGTGTAGGATTCAGCAGTCATAACTGTATTGTCTGTCTGCATGGGTGTCATGAAGTTCACTACTTCTGTCTTAAGATGCATGAAGTTGGCTTTGGAGAAATAGTTTACCGTGGTTTCATTAATGGTGGGTGGAGGTGGGATGCAGATATCTAGGGTGATTAGCTTATGGTCGGATCTGACCAACGAGGAGTTGACTTCAGGTGTGGAACACCGGTCACTCATGTTGGTAATGACTAGGTCTAGGATATTTTTGCCCCTGGTGGGGGTGTGGATAAGTTGATCCAGGGCATTGGAATTTATGAACTCCAGAAAGCATTGAGCGAATGAGTTGGTACGTGAGTAGCTTTCCCAGTTAATGGTGGGGTAGTTGAAATCACCCATTATTAGTGTGTTTGGTTGAACCCTAATATTTTACAGTATATCAAGAAAAGAAGAGTGGGAATCCTGGGCATGGTGGGGGATCTGTAGCAAGCTACAATTTGGATTGCAGTTTTGCCAGACTTAGTTGCACTTGGATAACCTCAGATGCATTATGCTGCACAACTAGCCTAGAGGTGTGGATATCCTTAATGAATATGGACAGACCTCTGCCTTTGGTGTTCTGGTCCATGTTAGACGGCCGAAAAGTGTGATATTAGTTATAGCCTGGTAATGCAAAGGTGTTTCTAGAGCCTTGAACCAGGTTTCAGTCACTGCACAAATATCAGTGTTCTCCATTTTAAGGAGTGCCTCGAGTGAGTGCATTTTGAGATTTAGACTTCTAGCTTTAAATAGCATTACACTCAGTTTTTGCTTGCCTGTTCCTGTTACGGTGGTGAATTTGTCATTTGAACCTTGCCTAAAAAATGCACTATAGGGGCGGCAAGACCCTTAGCCAGTATCCGGAATCCCAGGGGCGACAGGTGCAGGCCTTTCAATTGTTTTTCTTGTTACTGTCTCTTATAGATTGGATTACAGCAATGCCCTATACCTGAGACTATGTACCGAGCAGGATCATTTACAAATGGTTCAGAATTTTGCAGAAAGGCCACTGACTGGTATTTTATGTTACCATCATATTACCCCAGTTCTGTGTAGCCTTCATTGACTTCCAATCTCTCACAGGATTAGCTTTAAGATATTGGTGTTAATCTATTTGTCCATTTGTGACTTGTGTCCTTGCAACCTGAAGGAACTTATTGAACCCTTCCACCCCATGCGGGTTATACATTCATCCTGTGTGGTAGATTGTGGTTCCATGGGTGAACTTAGAAACCTCTGGTTTCCACTCATTTATTATGCGGCTTACCTTTGAAACTTGCTACCTCACTGACTTTGAGAGTGTCCCAGACTTGCTGGCTTTTGACAGATGTTAAAAAATTATTTGTTTGATGTGGTATATGATGATTACAGATGATTTCTTATGACTGTTCAGCTATTGTTGTTTTTGTTCTAGTTTGTTAATTTTAAATTGTAATGGTGCTTTGGTTGTTATGAGACCTTAAAAAAAACTTGAAATTAAAATGTACTTATTTATTTACTGACATTTGTTAACCAGGTTAGTCCAACTGATCCAGGGGCCCATTTTCAGTGGAGACCCGAGGAGAAAAGTTCCAGAAGCATTATATATTTTTACAATAAAAATCTAATTAAAAATAAAAATAAGAGTAAAAAAATGAAAACCCCCATGACACATAATAAGAAAATCAACAATATCTGTACATAGAGTTGGTTAAAGAACAACTGACAGGTCTAGAGAATATTATAGATGAAGTACATACAAATATATAAACCATTCAATCAAAATTTTTTTTTAAATAAAGACATATATGAATATAGATGTTATGGAAGTGAGGGGAGAAGGAAGCATAACGGTATATTAGGCAAGTACAAGGAACTAAAGAGCATAATGGGAAAATTGTCCCACCATTTTTTTCTTGTATTGTTTATAACACCTAAAATAAATGTATAGACACTATAAACATAGTTTGGTACTAAGTGCTGGCCTCCAGTATGTTTACTAATAAAGGCATTACATTAGAATTATGTTTGATCTGTAATACCCTTGTACATTTCACCTAATTGGTATGAGTACTACAGGTTCCCCCTGAAATAAAACCTCTGACCTAGTGAAACCAATCTAATCAGAAAAGACAGAATGACTGAGTAAGTAAGTAAGTAAATTAATTCATTAATAAAATCTACAGATTCTAATCCCTTTGCAGTCTAACTTTATCAAGCATAACATGCCTTGTTAAACTTGTTAGTTGCTTCAAAAAAGTCACCAAAGCCCTAGATGAAGGATTTTACATCTACACTGCCTATCCAGGCATAACCAAAGCATTTGACAAAGCTGCCCTACTCTGGTGTCATAACTAAGGTAATCTAGAAAAACAGCTACGCCCATCAATCATTCAGTGGATTATTGACTATCAAACAAACACACTTGATCAGATTGAAATGTATCCTCTCCAAAAAGGAAAATGCAACTAGTGGCACAGCTCAGGGTTCTATTTTAGGCCATCTCCTCCTTGGAATTTTTGTCTGAGGTACAAGTAAGTGTTTTTGCAAATGACTGCAAGCTATTAATCATCCTAAACATCCTCTTAGATTGATTAAAACTTCAACATGGATATGATCAGTTTTGTAACTGGTACTGTAATCCCATTCTCACCCTAACTACAAAACTAGAGCTCCTGTATAGTAACACATAAATGGATTTCACCTTATGACTGGCACTGTGTTTCAGGATTTACAAACTTGTACAGACAATTAGCTATGCTTATGCCAGCATATCTCCAGTATTGGCACCTGTCTTTCTACCTGTCTCTTATCTCATCTGTCATAGTTTCTAATCCAAATGCTGACCCATCCTAGTTCCCCTTTACTGTGTCTCATTCATCCCATCACACAGCACAAGGCTCCTTTTGACATATAGCTAAAAAGACCCCAGTGTTTTATAAGCAAAGTAATTCAAAGTTTAAAGAACTGCACTTATTCAGATAAGCTAATAACCCCATCTGTATTTTTGAAACTGTCTGAGCAAGGCATAAACCTCTACAAAACTTGCTGGATTGCTAGCTGGCTCACCAACAAGACCCAGGAGGTCAGAATTTATCTCCAGTGGAGTACCCCAGGGTTCAGTGCTCGGCCCTCTCCTGTTTGAAATCTACTTCTTGGAAGAGAAGGCTAATATTCAAGGCCTCTGGCTCATCACGTTTGCAGATGACTGTAAACTGGGAGCTAGTATAGTTTGTCCCCAAAACAACATCAGCTTGCAAGATGGTCTAACACAAACAAATGACTAGTGCCAAATCCATGACCTTAAAATCAATGCCAAATCATGCATTATAATGGCCTGTGGGAAAATGTCAACAAAAGTCTATTACATCATCAAATAAACACCTCTAAGAGTCGACCCAGTTTGTAAGGTATCTGGGAACATATGGAGACAGCAATCTGGACTTTGATCAACATGTAGCTAAGATAGAAAGAAAATTATTCTATGTCAACCATCTTAAAGAGAAGGGTGGCATTCAAGTTCAAGGAAGTTATCGTACCATTATAATCAGCCCTTATCAGACCTACCATTGAATAGAGTGCCCACTTTGGCATTTATCTAACTAGATACTTTCAACAGTTGGAACGCACACAAATGTTTCTCACCAGGAAAATCCAGGGCATGAATATCCTGTCCTAAACTGATTGCCTAAAGCTCTGACATTGTATTCAGTGCCTCATATGCTGCTCAGAGGGGATCTTTGCCTGGGTTACAAGACTTTGTCAGACCAAGCCTGATGGATCTGTTGCTCATGTGCCAAACAGACAGCATCAGAAACACTAGGTCCAAGCATCTGAGCTTCACTTGTGACATTAATAAAACATGCTGGAGAGAGAGAGATATGTGTCCCAAAGTTTCTTTACACTATGGAATAGGCTTCCCATCCATGTAAAATAGATTTTGTCCCTGATGCTGTTCAAATAAAACCTTGACAATCTGATGGGAAATCATAAATGTATCCCCTAGTCTGGCCCCCATGTCCCTTATGGACAGAGGATATTAGTAAGAAAAGTGTTATCACAACTAACAGCCCCTACAAATCCTTAGTTACATCCCCACTAACATGTTACCCCATATAGACACCTGTGATACTCAGGACCCAAATGGTTTGTGGTGTGCGGTTAGGCTTGTAATGGCCCTGGTGGTCCTTAGGCTAGTAACAACCTATGAACCTATTATGTGTTATAGGCTTCTAACAGATTATAAATAGCTTGCCTTCTGAGCTATGTTAAATCCTGCTTTCTGAGTCCTCACATTCTTGAAAACAAAAAAAAAATCTTCAGTTAATAGCCATTCCAAAGACCTAGTTTTGTGCACACATATCAACAAGTCCTGATTCAGGGATAAAGTCATCAAACAAATCCTCCCTTAGCTATGGAGCAAGCTCTTCCTGCATATTAGACAATATAGCAAAGCTAGACTTTCCACTGTGTGATACCATAAACCTCTTGTATCAGAGGTGACATGGGATATATGCAAATTAGTAGTAAAACAAGTTCAGAAGACAGGATTAACACCCGGTTTACACCTCAAGGCGACAATGAACATGGAAAATAAATAAAACAGGTTGACCACGGCTGAGAAATCCAAGTATACGTCCACTTTCAACAAAGTATTCTTTAATAAAGAACAAGAGTAAGCGCTTTCACAATCTAAAACAACTGATCGCTTCTTCAGACTCATTAAAAATTTAATTAAAACAACAGTTTTTAAACCAAATACATCCAATCAAATAGAACTATTCTATGACATCATCCAATGTATTTAAACTAAATCACTAAATTATTAAAAAATTCTAAAATACAACAAATGTATGACTGAGTATCTTGGGCCCTATTAAAAACTGTTTAAGTATCCTATAATTCTTATAGATACACATATCATATATAGAGCTAATACATAAAACCATAAAACATTATTGAGCTGTTTAGTGATTTAATGGTCTAGATTTTTAAAAAGGTTTCAGAGAGACAGCACTATTTAATCCAGGGGGCTTATCTGCTTGGAGTAATATGATCCATTTCTGTTCTGCTTCTTCTGCTCTATTCTTAATGTCCCCTCCCCTATTATTATTACTTATTATTTCTATGACCATAAAGTTGAAAATATGTCTTATATTCTCTTCCTCTATGTGTTTTGCTAAAGCATTTGTATCTTTCTTATTTGTTATATCTCTAAGGCGTTCAAGAATATGTTCTTTCAAGCATCTATTAGTTTTACCTATATAGAATGCATGACATATAATACAGAAGCCAAAGTAAACTAGATACTGTGTTCTACAATCAGCCTAAAAATCAACCTCAATGGTAAAGGCTAGAGTAGGATGTTTATATGTGGATTTATTATATAGGTACTTACATGCCATACAGTTCCTACAAGGAAAAGTCCCTAGCCTTTGTGATTGCTTTAGTTGTTTATTAGATGTTGATTTATATAGCAAAGTTGCCTTTTTAAAGATTTTTTATTTTTAAAGCAAAAGCTAGGTCTATCATCTAGTACATTTTGTAACTCTGGAACTGAAAGTAGTATGTTCCAGCTTTTTTCAATAATATTACAAAATCTTCTAATATCACTAGAATAAGTTATAGGAAATCTGACTTTCATAGAAGTCAAATCTTGTATATCTCTATATTCTTCTATAATATCTGAGAAGAATAGGTTTAGGTTTACATCTACCATCTCTATTTTCTATTGTAAATGTGATACTATTATTTATGTCTTTTTTATTATAGCCTCTAGCTATAAAATCCATCTCTAGTATTTTTACTCTATCATTAAGGCCTTCGTTGGTATTATGTAGCCGACTTGCTCTCATAAACTGTCCTTTTACAACATTCCTATGTACATATGTGGGATGCATACTTGATTTATGTAAGATATTGTTTCTCCATGTGGGTTTCCTTTACATTCCTGTAGTTATTTCATTTAAATCTGTCTTTCTAACTAAGGCATCTAAAAATTCTATAGAATCCTTAGAACGTTAACATGTAAATCTAAGAAATTCTGCAGTATTTTGTAGATATTCTATCATCCCTTGTAACTCCTCAGTTGTACCTCCCACAATAAAAAAAGTCATCTACAAAACGTATGTACCATATAATTTTTTCTGCATACATAGTATTGTTTAACACATATTCATTTTCCCAAGCTGCCAGTACCAAATTGGCGTAGCTGTTGGCACATGCCGTCCCCATCGCTACGCCAATTTTTTGTAAATAAAATTTTCCATTGAACATAAAAACATTGTTTTCTAATACAATATCTAGTAGTTCACATATCAAGTTAATTTTTGCATTCTGGTAAATTTGCTTCAAATTCAAAATATCACGTATTCTTTCAATACCCCATTCATATGGTATTACTGTAAATAATGAGGTAATATCCATAGTTACAAACGTATAGTCTCTATCCAGATTTGCTGTTTTATTATATAACAATCTCAGGAATGCTTTAGTGTCTCTTAGTATAGTATCACATAAACTAAGAATGAGTTGTAAGTTTTTTTCAACATAAATGGAGATAGCTTCTGTTGCCCATCCCTTACTGGAAACAATAGGTCTCATGGGGGACTGATTAATATGTTTATGAACTTTAGGTAAGCCATAAATAACAGGAACAATCGGGTATTCTATTTGAAAATAATTAAATTTCTCCTCTGATATTTGTTTGATAACTAGCAAATCAAATACATAAACAGATACTCTATCTATTATGCCTTTTATTTGTCTTTCATTAATTTGAACATAGGTTTTCATATCATTCAAAAGTTCCATATTTCCTCATGATAAAATACTTTGTCCATTACAACTATACTGCCCCCCTTATCAGCTGTCCTTATCTCAATGCAGTGAGATTCCTTCAATTGTGTTAATGCTTCAATCTCTGATTTATTCAAATTGTGAAACATAGGCGGAAGATTTTTAGCATAAGTTACTCTAATTTCATTTTCACAGACATTAGTGAAAGTTTCAACAACTGAGTGTATGTTGGGGACATATACACTGGGTTGTTTAGAAATTTCAATTTTAGGAATTCCAGTATTCTTAAATATAGTTTTCAGTGTCAAAGTACGAGAAAATAGTTTCAATTCCTTTAATATATCTAATAATGCTGTTCTTTGTGCCGGAATGAAGTTTAAACCCTTGTTCAGAAGAGAAATTAGTGGACGTATACTTGGATTTCTCAGCCGTGGTCAACCTGTTTTATTTATTTTCCATGTTCATTGTCACCTTGAGGTGTAAACCGGGTGTTAATCCAGTCTTCTGAACTTGTTTTACTACTATTTCTCATTGTGTGCTTAGAGACTGGAACATGGCTGAAGGCAACTATAATATTAAAAGGAGCCAATGTGAACGACTTGTTGGATTGCTTTCTATAGACTCTAATCCTTTGATGCTGAATCCGGTCTTTCCGGTGAGTGATAGAGAGCAAATAGACTATGATACTCATAAAAAATTCACAGAACTATACAGAGACTTGGAGAACAAAATGTATAGTTTTAAAAGGCTACAGTGGCAAAGATTTCATTTAGAGGCATCATTAAGATATAAGATAGTACCGAGAGGTCTCAGAGTACTAAATATGCCAACATATGGAGAAACATATTCGGATTTACTACAGAAATGGCAGAATCTGAACCTGCAGTTGAGTTATGATTATATGCATCTGCTTATTGAATTTTTTAAACCTTATGAAAAGGAATTAGCAGATGAGATAAAAAAGCTACAAGGGAAGCTGGTCAATAATTTTCCTACAGAGATAATAGGAAGTAAACTAGATGAATTAGCCGATAATATACAAGGCTATGATAAGAGACTTCAAAATACTAAGACGAAGAAGCTGCAACGTGATCTTAATGACTTCCAATGTAAAGAAGACTTTTCATGGCCCAGGAGAATGTTTTTCAATACTGAAACCTCAGAGAGAACAAATATACCAAGTGTTTTTGAAACACTTAATCAAAGTGGTACTGTTCCTTTAAATAGAGACTTTGGTGAAACCACTGACGTCAACGTCAGACATGGATATGTAGAACCGCTCATTACTGAAAATGGCGATGCTATGAATGAAACCTCTCCATCGACTCATAAATAGAACTGTAGAAAACGAAGTTAATTCCACTCCATCAATTTTTTTAGAACAAAAAGAAGCTACACAAACTTCTATTCTCCCTTTTGTCCTAAAAAAGGCGCTACCTATAAGGGACAGATCAAGCAGCAAGAACCGGAGAGAAAGAACGCGACAGCAGAAGGAACGGGGAACTGCTTCCAACAAAATGACAACCAAGAGCAAAAACCAAAAGACTTGGTAATTAATCTATCTAGCTTTTGTTTAACTGATGCACAACATTTTCTTCTGAACAAGGGTTTAAACTTCATTCCGGCACAAAGAACAGCATTATTAGATATATTAAAGGAATTGAAACTATTTTCTCGTACTTTGACACTGAAAACTATATTTAAGAATACTGGAATTCCTAAAATTGAAATTTTTAAACAACCCAGTGTATATGTCCCCAACATACACTCAGTTGTTGAAACTTTCACTAATGTCTGTGAAAATGAAATTAGAGTAACTTATGCTAAAAATCTTCCACCTATGTTTCACAATTTGAATAAATCAGAGATTGAAGCATTAACACAATTGAAGGAATCTCACTGCATTGAGATAAGGCTAGCTGATAAGGGGGGCAGTATAGTTGTAATGGACAAAGTATTTTATCATGAGAAAATGATGGAACTTTTGAATGATATGAAAACCTATGTTCAAATTAATGAAAGACAAGGGGATCCAATGCCTGTCAGCCTGGGATGACATGCTCGACAAGCCACGATGCTTCGCTAGGGATGGCTTGCACCTGTCACCCCTGGGCTCTCAGATATTGGCAAAGGCTCTTGCTACCCCCATAGTGCCTTTTTTAGGCAAGGCTCAAAAGACAAACCCACTTCCATAGGTATCACAAGGGATAAGAAACTAAGAGTAATGCTACTCAATGCCAGAAGTCTAAACCTCAAGATGCATGCACTTGAAACTCTCCTTAGCATGGAGAACATCGATATCTGTGCAGTAACAGAAACCTGGTTCAAGGCTCCTGAGAGCACCCCAGCACTACCAGGTTATATCTCATACCATGCTTTTTGGCCCCAAAACTTAGACCAAACCACAAAAGGAGGGGGAGTATCAATATTCGTCAAAGATACCCACACCTCCAGGTTGGTGGCACAGCACGAAGCATCAGAGAATATCCATGTGCAACTAACAGTGGGTAAAACTGCCTTCCAGTTTATAGCCTGCTACAGACCACCCTCCCAAACCCAGGAACCCCACTCAGCCTTCCTGAGAACACTGGAAAATATGAAGGTCTCTCCAAACACCATTATATTGGGCGACTTCAACTACCCAAACATAGACTGGGAGCATTACTCCAGCTCCAACACCCTAGCCCAAAGGTTCCTAGAATTTATAAACTCAAATGCTATGGAACAACTTGTTACCACTCCCACAAGAGGGGAAAACATACTGGACCTGATCATCACCAACATGGGGACTCTATGCTCCAGACCAGAAGTGTATCCCTCACTGATAAGATCAGACCATAAACTAATCACACTGGATATTCACTTCCCGACCCCACCCCCTGCCCAGAAAACCACAGTGGAAAACTTCTCTAAAGCAAATTTCACACTCCTCAAAACCAAGGCGGAATCCTTCAAAGCCACTGGGCCTGTGGAGAATACGGCCCAGACCGCAGAATCCTTTATAAACGCATTCTATGAACACCTTCAGGAATGCATGGATCATGCAATCCCAAATAAAACCAAGACCCAATCCTCCAAAGGCAGACGTCCTGTCTGGTGGACCCCAGCCATAAACAAACTATACAATAGAAGGAGGAAGCTACTACATGATAGAGCAAAATCCCAAAAAGGGAGGGCATCTCTGATCAGTATTAGCAAAAAACTACGGGCACTCATAAAATCGTCTAAGGCCAGCTTCGAGAGAACAATTGCACAGGACACTAAGGATAATCACAAAGCTTTCTTTAGTTATGTTAGAAACCTGAGTGGGAATTCCCAGATATGCTCAGAATTAGTCCAAAATGACAAAAAATACACCAAACCCACAGATATTGCCAACATCCTAGCTGACAGGATCAGAGCAAACTTCCCCCCCCCCACCAAAAGGGCGAATATCTATCCCAGCAGAGTGCTGCCCCCCTGACATCTCAGATGCTCAGGTAAGAGTCGCCCTCTCCAAAGCAAAAAACACTGCATCAATGGGACCAGACCGTGTCCCGGGCTGTGTCCTACATGAACTCCAAGAAGAGCTAAACCCAAACATAAAACTACTGTTCAATCTCAGCCTTACTACAGGATATGTACCCAAAGAGTGGCGTACAGCAACAGTGGTCCCTCTCCACAAAGGTGGTGCCTCAACGGATCCTGGAAACTATTGCCCCATAAGCCTGACTAGCTTGGTCTGCAAAGCTATGGAAAGGATCATCATGGACCTCATAAATAAAGATATTGGGGACCTACAGACACTGGATCCTACCCAGTTCGGCTTTGTTAAGGGCAAATCCTGCCTCTTAAACCTGGTTGATTTCTTTGAAACAGTCACCAAGGCCATTGACGAGGGGAAGGTAGTCCACACAGCCTACTTGGACCTCGCAAAAACCTTCGATACAATACCCCACTCGGGCATTATAGATAAGCTCACCAGCTTAAATATAAACCCCTATGTCACTAGATGGGTTGCAAACTGGCTCAAGGACAGAACCCACATGGTTAGAATTGCTGGAGCCATGTCAGACTCCAAACCAGTTACAAGTGACGTCCAACAAGGCTCAGTCCTGGGACCTCTCTTGTTTATATATTTATATATATATTTATATATTTCTCAGAGGTACAGGCAAACATGGAAGGACTGTGGCTGACCAAGTTCACAGATGACTGCAAACTGGGCACCATAATCGACTCTCCAGCTGACGCAAGCATCCTCCAAAAGGGCCTCATAGAAACAACTGGTGCCAGAGCCATGGCCTCAAGCTAAATGCCAGAAAGTGTATAGTCATCCCCTTTGGCAAAAACAAAGTGCCCACAAATTACCACATAGGTGGTAATCCATTAAGTACAGAAGACGTAATTAGGGACCTGGGGACCCAAGTTGATAGCAATCTCTCATTTGACAACCACATGGCCAAAGTGGTTAGAAAAACATTTTATATAGCCCACCTAATCATGAAGGGATTCACATCTAGATCAGGGAGGTCATCGTGCCTCTTTACTCATCCCTCATCAGGCCCATAATTGAGTACAATGCCCCTTTTGGGATGTACCTTACCAGACACCTGCAGCAACTGGAAAGACCCCAAAAGTACCTCACCAAGAGGATCAAAGGGCTCAAACAGATGCCATATGCTGCCCGGTTAAAGAAACTCCAGCTCTACTCAGTGGCATACCACCTGCTCAGAGGCGATCTGTGCCTGACATATAAAGCCATGTCCAACCCGGAATTAATGGACATGCTGCACCTCAGAAAATCCAAATCTCTTCGAGCTACGCACTCGAGAGACTTGAACCTCAGCACTGAAATAAATAGGACATGCTGGAGGGACAGATTCATAACCCAGAGGCTCCGTTCACTCTGGAATAAAATCCCAGTCCAGTTAGACAGAGTCTCTCATTGACTCTCTTCAAGAGGAATCTTGATGAGTGGATGGGAGATCGTAGGTTTACCCCGGGTATCACTTCTGTGTCACTGTTAGACAGAGGCACAGTATACTAACCTCGAAAAAGGGCATAGCAAAATTAATTTAAAATGGGTGGTGAAAGCCAAACACACTCTGGCTAGGCTTATAAATGCCCTAGGGCAGATAGCCTAGTATTAACCTATGAACCTATAAATAAAAGGCATAATAGATAGAGTATCTGTTTATGTATTTGATTTGCTAGTTACCAAACAAATATCAGAGGAACTATTTAATTATTTTCAAATAGAATACCAGATTGTTCCCGTTATTTATGGCTTACCTAAAGTTCATAAACATATTAATCAGCCCCCCATGAGACCTTTTGTTTCCAGTAAGGGATGGGCAACAGAAGCTATCTCCATTTATGTTGAAAAAAACTTACAAGTCATTCTTAGTTTATGTGATACTATACTAAGAGACACTAAAGCATTTCTGAGATTGTTATATAATAAAACAGCAAATCTGGATAGAGACTATACGTTTGTAACTATGGATATTACCTCATTATTTACAGTAATACCTAATGAATGGGGTATTGAAAGAATACGTGATATTTTGAATTTGAAGCAAATTTACCAGAATGCAAAAATTAACTTGATATGTTAACTACTAAATATTGTATTAGAAAACAATGTTTTTATGTTCAATGGAAAATTTTATTTACAGAAAATTGGCGTAGCGATGGGGACGGCATGTGCCAACAGCTACGCCAATTTGGTACTGGCAGCTTGGGAAAATGAATATGTGTTAAACAATACTATGTATGCAGAAAAAATGATATGGTACATACGTTTTGTAGATGACTTTTTTATTGTGGGGAGGTGCAACTGAGGAACTACAAGGGATGATAGAATATCTACAAAATACTACGGAGTTTCTTAGATTTACATGTCAACATTCTAAGGATTCTATAGAATTTTTAGATGTCTTAGAAAGACAGATTTAAATGAAATAACTACAGGAATGTATAGGAAACCCACATGGAGAAACAATATCTTACATAAATCAAGTATGCATCCCACATATGTACATAGGAATGTTGTAAAAGGACAGTTTATGAGAGCAAGTTGGCTACATAATACCAACGAAGGCCTTAATGACAGAGTAAAAATACTAGAGAAGGATTTTATAGCTAGAGGCTATAATAAAAAAGACATAAATAATAGTATCAAATTTACAATAGAAAATAGAGATGGTAGATGTAAACCTTTCTTCTCAGATATTATAGAAGAAGATAGAGATATACAAGATTCGACTACTATGAAAGTCAGATTTCCTATAACTTATTCTAGTGATATTAGAAGATTTTGTAATATTATTGAAAAAAACTGGAACATACTACTTTCAGTTCCAGAGTTACAAAATGTACTAGATGATAGACCTAGCTTTTGCTTTAAAAATAAAAAATCTTCAAAAAGGCAACTTTGCTATATAAATCAACATCTAATAAACAACTAAAGCAATCACAAAGGCTAGGGACTTTTCCTTGTAGGAACTGTATGGCATGTAAGTACCTATATAATAAATCCACATATAAACATCCTACTCTAGCCTTTACCATTGAGGTTAATTTTTATGCAGATTGTAGAACACAGTATCTAGTTTACTTTGGCTTCTGTATTATATGTCATGCATTCTATATAGGTAAAACTAATAGATGCTTGAAAGAACATATTCTTGAACGCCTTAGAGATATAACAAATAAGAGAGATGCAAATGCTTTAGCAAAACACATAGAGGAAGAGAATATAAGACATATTTTCAACTTTATGGTCATAGAAATAATAAGTAATAATAATAGGGGAGGGGACATTAAAAATAGAGTAGAAGAAGCAGAACAGAAATGGATCATATTACTCCAAGCAGATAAGCCCCCTGGATTAAATAGTGCTGTCTCTCTGAAACCTTTTTTAAAATCTAGACCATTAAAATACTAAACAGCTCAATAATGTTTTATGGTTTTATGTATTAGCTCTATATATGATATGTGTATCTATAAGAATTATAGAATACTTAAATTGTTTTTAATAGGGCCCAAGATACTCAGTCATACATTTGTTGTATCTTAGAATGTTTGAATAATTTAGTGATTTAGTTTAAATACATTGGATGATGTCATAGAATAGTTCTATTTGATTGGATGTATTTGGTTTAAAAACTGTTGTTTTAATTAATTTTTTAATGAGTCTGAAGAAGCGATCAGTTGGTTTAGATTGTGAAAGCGCTTACTCTTGTTCTTTATTAAAGAATACTTTGTTGAAAGTGGACGTATACTTGGATTTCTCAGCTGTGTTCAACCTGTTTTATTTATTTTCCATATATGCAAATTACCCTTTAAGGATATCAGGAGTTTCATCTAAATGGCAATTCTGAATGTCCATGACTTTTTCTTTTAAGTCTGTTTATGGGCATTTATCCCATGTCGCTTCTGATACAAGAGGTTTAAGGTATCACACAGTGGAAAGGCTAGCTTTGCCAGATTTCTCTTTTTTTTTGTTTTTTAACCGATTGGATTTTTTGTGTGACCTTTCTACTCATTGTTTTAGTTTGCATATTAGACAATGTTAAAACCACATCAATATTAAGACTTCAATTAGATAAATTAATTAGATCCAGTAAATTCATCCCAGTAGTCCCTAACTACAGACATCCAGTGTGCCAAGGTAAACATTGAAACATTTCAGTCCTTTTCATTTGTTTTGCTTTTCCCTTCCTTCCATCTTTCCTTCCTTTGTTTTCTCTATCTTCTCCATTTTTTACTTCTTCCCCTTATCAAAATACCACATCCTTGTCTCCTACATTAACTCTGCCTCCTGTTTTTATCCTCTGAACTGTTAGCTCAGCATTAAAGAGTTTTGATTGTATGGTGTTGTTGCCTAAACCTATAATGACCAACTTACTGCTGGCTTCATATAAACACATAAACCTTTAAATCTGTAACCTATTAATGGAAAAGTTCTATAATAGTATCCTGAGTTCCCTAAGTTTGTTCACCCCCCTCCAGTATTGTCCTTTAGTCCAAAGTTAACACAGTTGGTCATTTGCTGTTTGTTACATTGGGTTATTCAAGATGACATTGTTCTGCAAATCAGCTAATGAGCAACACATTGGGCATGTAATTGCATTCCCAAAACCAGTCACTTTCCTGAGTACTTTTTCCCAACAGATATCAAAACCAACCACCTATTTGTTGTACCTCATTAACAGTGGTAGAAAATGTCTGATTAAGTAGTTATGCATTAACAGTAATAATCTATGATCTGCCTGAAATAAGCTGAAACAGTCTGTTTCTCTACACATTTCAGTAATAGAAATGTATAATAAAAAAGCAAAAAATATAGCACTTGAAATGCAATGATGAAAAGATTTCCTTAAAGTCAGCTGCACAAGGCCAGACTCAACAGCAGTACATATGGTAAAATTGCACTCTAATAAATTTCAGAACCAGTTAATCTGGAAGCATTTAGGGTTAGGCAGTGCTGGATCTGTATGGTGAAAATATCTCAGTAGCCACATGACAGAAACAATTATGCACAACAGCTAATGCACATTAAGATATAGAGAGCTCCAGGCAAAGCTACACAGATTTTACTGGGACATAGCTAAGTACATGTTTCCCAAGCAAGTGTTTGTTCCTGTTTTATCAGCTAAGACATGCACCAAATGTAACTGCTGTTAAGAAACCATTTATTCATATGTCCAGATAAGCTTGCTTATACATACTGTGCAGTATAACTAAATTCAAATCAGCCTTTCTACAGCTGAAGTAAATGCTGTAGTCACCAATTTGTTTACTCCCCACTTTGTGTCCCCCCTCCAACCTATCACTATGCTGAAGTAGGTTAAACTGAAGGAGAAGCATCCTTTTCACCCAGGACCCTTACACAATGATAATGTTCCACCGTTTTTCCCCCTGCCACTTACCATCTGCTACCACTAGAGGGCAAATTCTCCACTAGCTTCATGCATGCATGTGTAACTTGACCAGAGAGGAAGGAGTGAGTGATTCTTACAGCACACGTTATCTCATCTCATAAAAGAAAAAAAAACAAAGGAATATCTCTGCAGAAAGTTATTTGGTTCTGTCTAAAATCTTAACCCTATGCCACACCACATGATAGCTGTATGGCAGCATTTCACTGAAGCTGGAGTTTTAGATGTAGTTAGTAAATATAATTTAATAAACCAAAATGTAGCAAAACAGTACCACAGACATAGTACTAATGAAGGGGAAAAGCGTTACATTTATACAACTTAACTACCATCTTGGTAAGCAAGCTTTATAAGTCTCTAGCATAAAGTTACTTTTCTCTTTACTTACTTAAAGGAACTATTTTAGCTCCTGTTAAATGTTCTTCTGTTCTCTGTTGATATATTTCAGCTGAGCTTTTGAATGTTTAAGACTGATTAATTTATCTTGTACTCAACAACAAATAATAATAAAAGTTTGTATTACCAAGAATTCTTAAAAGTGAACCATTTCATGTAAATGTCTGTTCTGGCACAATAAATAAAATGTTTTAGCTTAAAATAAAAAGAGTTTTACCACTTTTTGAATTTTGTCCAACAAGGAAATATACTTTGCTACAAACAACCGAGCTGAGCTGCCAATTTAAAAAAAATGGAGAGAGAGAGAGTGAGAGAGAGAGAGAGAGAGAGAGAGAGAGAGAGAGAGAGAATAGTGTTTGTTGACATCTAAGTGGGAAAAGGAATGTGAAAACTAGTAGAGTTCAGTGATCTAAGATTCTCTGAAGGATGTCTTATGAAAAGATTAGAAGGTACACACAGGCTGCATTATTTTAAAATGTCTGGTACTTGATAGCTTTATTCCTTCTTTGTGCCAGTCCATCCAATCTCCATTTAGTATAAAAGCTGGTTATATCTCATTGCATCCCAAGTTTTGCAGTATGACTATACACCAGTTTCTGAAATGGTGCAACTGATACTGTATTCTCAAAAGCAATTTCAGAAGAAGAAGCTGTGTGTTTGGGTACTGGATATTTGAAAGAACAATAAAACCTATTTATCACACCAGCTTGACTGTAAGACTTCTCACAGATCTCAATGTCATTGTAGGACTAAAACACATTCACAGTGATCACAATATCTAAGTATCTGAAGATGAAGCCTCTGTTTTTAGTAACAGTAGTTGTACCAAACAGATTAATTATGAAAAGCAAAAATGGTGTTCATTATTAAGCCAAGACTTTTTCTAAGTGCCATCACTGTTAGCTATGCATAAATCAATCCCCATATAAAGAAATATCTGCTGCTGTAATTATTATTATTTATTATCCTCTCTCTAGAAATAGTCATATTAGTTGAAATATAACATAAAGTAGATGGCGCTTTATTAAATTAGTATATCTTATTAACCATTTAAGACTGTCAAAAAATATTTTAACGGTAAAGAAGTGTATTATAGTTATTTGACTTTTGTTGTCACTTAATATGCAAATGTAAGTTGTAAAAATCAAACCTGCATTTTCACCTACGAAATGCATTTCTAGCTCACTGTCTTTAACTTCTAAGCTGAGTTTTATTTGTCAGACTTATTTCTTATTAAATAGTGTTACATGCTTGTCATAATGTGGAACAAATGGGCAAAATGTGGAACACCTTATAACAGCTTGCTAACAACTTCAACTAGGAAGGTCACAGGATAGTTAAAATGTGCTACTTTATACTTATAAACATTTCTTTTGGATGAATGAATATGATTCAGTACTATTTACCATGGATATCAGTTAAACAAAATTCCTAACACTGAATGTGTGATAGACTCTTTCAGTATGGAGCTTTGAGGAACATGGACTTTTTAAAACCCAAAATGAGGAACGTTCCTCATAATGAGGTACACTTGAGAGGTATATAGTGTTAATTGGTAGATACTACATGTTTATTGTCCAATAAGATATACTCATGCCACTAAATTAAAATAATATTTACTAAATTTGGTATAATTTGAAGAAGACACTTATGAATATTAACAAGATGAAATATTCTCCAGACTATAGCACATTATTTATGTCCGTACTGTATGATAACAAGAGATGTGCTACAGCAATCTATACCTGTTTGATGACAGCTTGTCATTCAGAACGTGCCTGTATTATGTTATCATCGCTTTCAGTTCTATATTCCTCAGCTGAACCAGTGGTGTCACTGAACTTGAAATAATAGCTTACACTTTGATGGTCTCAGATTTTTTATTCAATCCACCCCCCCCCCCATCCACCTCTTGAGCTGACTGGCCTCTCAGATCTTTTAGCCACCATTTTTGTGTGAACGGTCACTTCTTCTTTCCAATTAATTACCATCTGCTGTGATTTCTTAAGAAGAAAGCCTTGTAGGCCTCTTGTAAGTGACAGAAAACAAGGTTCACTGGGATTGCTGAGGAGCTGTAATGCCTCAGATATACCGTCTCCCTAGTCTCCTTGACTCTACCAGCTATGATGCTAGCAGTGCAATTTTTTAACACTCCCTTTGTGGTGGGTGAGCTCATTTCAAGCTACATCATTATATTTTTCCTGGTCGACCATTGTAACAGCCCAGGTGTATTCTCAAGTCATCTTTTCTCAAGCAATCACCATGATTATGCACCAGTGGGCTGCTCACTGTGAAATTTAATGTCAACCAATTTTTGGCAGACCAGCTGTAGCTGTCAGCTAAAAACAGAATATAATAACACTAGTGATTGAACAAATGAGAGATGCAAGTGTGAACTATCGTAAAATTTGTGTATATTTAAAACTTTGTCATCTTGCATTATCTTCTTTAGGTATCATGTAGATGGAAAATAGCACTGCGACAAAAGTATACTCAGTGTCTTCCCGTATCTTAGGTCAGAACTCATTGTTGCATTGCTATCAACGAATATAAGGTCTAATGAGCAATTATTTCTTAAAATGGTTCGTTAACATGCGTGAAGGCTCACAGAATGCCCTGAAATGATTGCTCATGCTATTACTATCAATCATATTAAATGCTGTGTACACACATGGAAGGTCTGTTGTCTTATATAATGTTTGATTGTTCACTATCTTGGTATATCACCCATATAATATTTGGTGAATTACTCTTTATATATCAGCCATGTAATGTTTGATCTCTCACTGTCTTCACATATTATCAATATAATGTTTGGTCTCACAGTCTTGTTTTGTATTACCCATATAATGTTTGGTGTCTGTCTTTGGATGATTAAACCAATTTATGGCAGCATCTATAACTAATACTGTTCAGTATCTAAAAGGATATAAGTCCATCTAGTTTGAGACACAAGTCATTCAACAGTGGTACCCACTAAAGGAAGTTTGTGGAGACTGGCTGAAAATTATTCAAATCATTCTAAATGCTGTTCTTGATAAGAAGTAACACCAGAGCTTGTTTTTAACTTATGGGAATACTGCATGTATCAGGAAGAGGGCATTATTACAGTAAACTTGTAGAGAAAGTAGTGCAAACAATATGATCTGTCCTGAATCCATGCCATAGTAAGCTGTGTATTCAAGACAGAAAGGGAAATGCATCATTTGTTGAACCAGAAGATGTATTATATTGAATCACAATGGCTAGTGTAATGAAGTTGATAAGTGCTACTGCAAGCTGCCACCACCAAAAATAATATTCTGATTATTTCAAGCTAACTGATACTTGTAAGTCAAGTCATTCATGTGCTGGGCTTAGCTACAACCACTTTGCTGCAGTGACTTTCACTTCAGATTTAGTCAGAATAACCATGCCATTTGTTTGAAAGCTATTTGGTTGAATTCCAAATGATCAAATTCAAATAGTTAGAGCTTCTCTACTCCATATTACTAATGCATGCTAACCCTAACCCTTTCCTGCCACTTGCATGACAGAATGAATTAAAGGGCTGTTTGTTCGAACATCCATCTTATTGAATATTCAATTTTTTGGATGTGTACTTTGTCATAACAGGTAAGTGGTTTTCTCTTAGGTGTGTGATTGTGTGTGTGTGTGTGTGTGTGTGTGTGTGTGTGTGTGTGTGTGTGTGTGTGTGTGTGTGCGTGTGTGTGTGCAAATATTTGCAGACTAGGGTAAGAGTAATGGTTAGGAAAGAAGATAGTTTTAGTGGTATGTGTGTGTGTGTGTGTGTGTGTGTGTGTGTGTGTGTGTGTGTGTGTGTGTGTGTATGCATTCAAATATTTACAGATTAGGGTTAGAGTAAGGGGTTTGGAAAGAATATGGTTGTAGTGGTGTGTGTGTGTGTGTGTGTGTGTGTGTGTGTGTGTGTGTGTGTGTGTGTGTGTGTGTGTGTGTGTGTGTGTGTGTGTGTGTGTGTGTGTGTGTGTGTGTGTGTGTGTGTGTGTGTGTGTGTGTGTGTGTGTGTGTGTGTGTGTGTGTGTGTGTGCATGCTTGGAAAATATTTGTAGATTAAGGTTAGAGGAAGTTTTAGGAAAGAAGATAGTTTTAGTGGTGTATGTGTAGGTTGTTTAGTGATGGTGTCACAGGAAGGAAAGGTGTATGCTTAAGGTTAGGGATAGAGATGGGGTTAGGGCATATTACTAAGGTGTTGAAGGGGGACTAACTACTGCAACCTCAGTGTCCTGGCCAGTGATATTGGCATCTCCCTTATGAGTGCTTTTCAGAAATGTTCATTTACAGCCCTTATTTTTATCTTTTTCTTCTCGAACCCCACTTTCTCCCTGCTTTAATCTGCCTCGTTTGTCTTTCTTTGCTGCTTTTGCATTCTAAAGATTCTAAAATCTCTTCATGCTTTCAGGTTTGACATCTGACATACCTTGTTTTGGAACACAAGATGCCAAGATTGCCCTCTTTTTCTCTCTTAAGACTTGCCTTTCTTTCTTTTGTTTTTAAGACTGCTCTTTCTTGATCATACCCCAGTACTTGTTATTTGAGGTGGCCCACATTAGTGCATTGAGATCCTGATTTTAACAACATATTCCTGTTTACATTTGGTAAAGTCCTTCATGTATAAAGGATTCAATATGATTTCTTAAGATTAAATGCCTGAAAGCACAGTTCCCCAGCAACAACAGAGTGTCAGTGGTTCAACAGGAAACACTTGCCTTTGTAAGACGATCAGACAACTATGTGTTTTATTCCCACACCAGTTGATTGGATTACTTTTCCACTGCTTAGTATACTGTGCAACATAAGGTGGGTACTGCACTATTAAGCATGCCCTCTGTTAGAAGTGATGTTAAACCAAAGTCTCACCTGCATAATTTGGTGGCAGAACAGCTAGATGTCCTTATTTAAATCAAGACTTTATTTAATAAGTACATTTACACATAAAATCGCACACACATACACAGCGTGTGTGTGTGTGTGTGTGTGTGTGTGTGTGTGTGTGTGTGTGTACATACACACACACACACCTACAAAATAACAAAATAGTAAAATATTATAAAACATTAAATAAACATTTGTTTTTGTTATCCTTCTTAAGCTTAACCAAAACTTTATTTTTGCCAAAATATTCACCACATCTCATGTTATACTAGTAACTCCTCGTGTCTGTCCCCCACATAAACCATGCATAAGAAAAACTACCTTATCTGCTTGATCTTTTTAATTATGTACTTTCCATACTCCTATATACCCTCATATTCAAATCTACTTTTATAACTTCCCCATCCCACAACATCTTTGTCTTATAAAAATCAGCTCTTGGAAATTCAAAGAAAAATTTCCCATTTTCTCTTGTTCTCTACACACATGGCAATTTCTTTCCTCCTGCTGCTTATATAGTATTGGTGTTTACTGTTCTTTTAACTTCTTTAACATTGCCCTCCCTAAAAATTCTTCCATTTCATGAACTTTGCTCAGACTTTTTCTTCTTTTCTCATTTATTTTTAATAATTAGTTTGTAACCCCCCCCCCCATGGTCCTATAGAATAAAACATCCATAATGTCCTTGTATTATTGTTACTTTTCATTTGCGGTTTTCCTCACATCCAGTTTCCACAAATTAAATGTTGTCACAAACTCACTGATCTGTTCTTTATAACACATAGCGTTACTTTTCCCTACCCATAATCCTTCCTAGAACATCTTATACTTCTCTAAGATAAATGTTTCCATTTTCATATGCTACCAGTTTTATGATTGAATACACACTTATCAAAGCTAAAGATACTATTGGATTAAATTAGCCCAGCCTTCCTCTAGCTCTTTCTATATATAAAATACTTACTTTTGTGAGATTTATCCATAAGCCTCAGAGAATCCCCCCAAATATATCTCCTAATAACTTTTTTCCTTTTCATAGGCAATAGACTCTTCCACACATATGCTATCTTAATTGCTATTACAGAATGCAGCAGAACAAAAATTCATAATTGTTAACTTCCATTTCCGCCCCTCTCTCTTTTACTTCCTATAAAATTCATTCCTATTGCCTTTCCAATACCTCTAGCCCTCCATAATCGGTCCCTATTATTAACACTGTTCTACAATTAAATTGTATACAACCTAATTGTTTAATATCCCCATATTCTTTACTCTTTTCCTTACTCTAATATAACCCGATTACAAATATTTCTCTACTACCTTCATTATTTTCATCACCAAAGAGCCACTGTTAACCAATAATAATGGAAATTCGTCTTCTCCTTGATATACAGTCCTAGCATCCCTCATCCTACCTTCCACTTCCCTAATAACAGTACTCAGAATTATAGAATATAATACCCCCTTTTGGATATTCTGTTTTTACCCGTTTCCTTATCCTTACCTACTTAATTACCCAACCATTCACTAATACTGTGACTAACGAATTTTCATACATGCACTTTAGTAAATTATCCACTATAATACCAACCCCCAAATCTTCTAGAATCATCCACAGCTGTCCACTCACTAGTATTATCAAATGTCTTTGTAATATCATACATTCTCAACTTTTTTTTTATTGATATAAGCCGCTACCTCACTAACACCTCTATGATATATATTTCATGAAATCCTCATATACGTTCTTGTAAAATCTTACCAAACACTAAATCAAATTGCTTATTCAATATCTTTATAACTATCTTTTAGTCGACATTAGATGAAGTAATTGCTCTCCAGTTCTTTAACTTATACTGTTCCTCATTTTCCACAACAATTTAATTAGCCTTATACATCCAGCCTTAAAATCTGTTAAATCTTCTTTTAGCCACTCATTTATAATCTCTAGAAAACCCAGCCTTTATTCGCTGTCCATATCCTTATATGATCTGTTACCTTTTCTTTTCATACTCGGTACACCATCTTCCCTCCCTTCTCCTGTTACAGTCGCTAATTCATGTAAAGTCGCTACTTCATTCATCATTATTATTTCCTGCTCATGTATTTTAACAACTGGCCGTTCCACCAGCCCTTCGTTACTTTTTTATGGTATATCATTTTAACATACTGCCACACACCTTTCATTATATCTTCCTCATCACTCAGAAAAAAAATATTTCCTTCATCTTTGTTCTTCTCCTAACATGTTCCTCTGCCTTTAATTTCTTACTCAGGCAAGGTGACACATCTCCCACCCACCCCTCCCATTAACTACACATCACTGTATTCCTAACCATACCCTCATTTTGTTGTATTTAATTCAAAAATGTATTTTTCTTTCTTAAAACATCTCATATCGTTACTTTCTGCAGCCCACTCAATTCCTTCAGTTTTTATTATATGCTTCCTTTTCCATCAGATGCCATTCCCTTTATGTCTCCCTGTGCAGACACTTGTAGGTCTTCTTAAATCCTTTCCTCTATTTCATCATATTGTAATAAAACAAACTCATATCCCAATGATCTCCAAACAATTTTTCTTATTATTTTGTTATTCCTAACCTACTAGATTTGGCTGTATACAGTTTATCCCTTTCCCAGTTGTAATAATACTCTATTCCTCCCCAAATTCTACCCACCTGCTACATGACCCAAAATAATATTATATTTAACTCCTACTTCAGCTTCTTCCAACCCGCTTGATAACATGAAATAATATAGTATAATCCATTTTCCTGGATTTGTCAAAAGCCTTTGACACCATTTCCCTTCAAAAATTACTTTATGAAGTAACTACAATTAATCTCTCCCAATCTGCAGTCTGTTGGTTCCATAGCTATCTTTTGAACATCAACAAGCAGTGAAGTGGCAGGATGATATCTTAGCTCTACTCCCAATCTCTGTAGGTGTACCACAATGCTCAATTCTCAGACCACTTCTTTTCTCTATTTTCACCACCAAACTCTGTTCTGAGTCCACCAAAGCCACTTTAGTTCAATATGCAGAAGCTTCTACTATCATATGCGAAGTCCACACCCTCCCTGAGGTCCTTCTTAAAACCCAAGCAGCTTTTACGGAGATAGAGCAATATCTCACAGATAACCAATTAATATTAAACCCAAACAAGACAAAAACTAATGCTTTTTACTAATAACAGACATCCATTGCCACAATTCCCTTTTTATATCCTTTCATCTAATAATACCAGAATAGAATCAGTCGACTACATTAACCTACTTGGAGTTACTATTGATCACTCATTAAAATATAACCAGCGCATCTCCCTTATCATCCAAAAGGCCCACATTAAACTTACCTCACTGTATAGAGCCAAACTGTCCTCATTCCTACCATCAGGCAATCTATTGCTAGATCCAATCTCTTACCCACCATTCTATATGCTTCTCCCATTTTTACAAACTTATATAAATCTGGCCTAGCTAAATTATAGGCCTGCTACCACAAAACTGCTAAATTTGCCACTAACCTCCCTAACAGAACTCACCACTGTACAGCTTTAAGACAACTAACTTGGCTAGAATTATCAAACTTGCTCTTACTCAACCAGCTTACTATAGCTCACACCATTGTTCACCAACCCAACAACTGTCCACCCCTCACATATCTTGTTCAGACATACACTACCAACTGGACACTTTGATCATCCAATAATTACTTTTAAAAGCCACCAAAGCTAACAAAAGTTTCGGAGACTTTCTGTTCTCACAACAGATAGCAAAAGCCTGGAATGAAATACCCCAGCTTATACAAAACTCTACCACAACATCCCATTTTAAATTCCAGCTAAAGGAATGCCTAAAAAACAATTGGCTTTGCTCCTGCTCCAATCCTGTATAATCTTCCCTCCTTTCTATTTTACTTTTCTGTTTTCTTATATTATCTCATAATACCGCCTCATACCATTCACAATCAATTACGTCTTGTATTTAATCTATACCATTTCTTTGTTTATTTTGTTGTTTCAATGTTAAATGTTTGTATCTTTCATATTTTTTGGTTTTGTGTTTTACAGCCTTCAAACATGTACTATACTAAATCTGTGAACTTTTTTTGTTTAGATGCCAATATAGATCTATATTCCTCACACCTAGCATACTGTTATCCTATGCAAATTGATTTTTATTTTGTTACCATTTGTTACATTACATTCTATCCATATATATGTATTCTGTGTATAACTATGGAGCTTATCTCCCCGGGCCTCCAGTGTAAATGGGCCATTGGAGCAGTCTGACCTTCCAGGTAAAGAAATGTATAATAAATAAATAAATATATATATTTTTGTCTGTATGCACCTTCTCCTGAATTTATATTCTTTATCTATTTTGTGTATTTAGCAACATTTCTCTACATTCTAACAATCACAATTTGTACAGAGATGAAGAAACTACTGGCAGAAGATCAGGACTCGAATATTAAGATAAAGACTGACTTATTATTTGCTCAATACAAACATTTTTATTTTGAAGTGTTCACTAAAGTTGATAACAAATGTAAAGTATCAAAACTGGGAAAGATGAAAAGATTGCTAGAGATAAATTATAGTAAGTTAACAATGCAACTTCTGTATTAACCACTAACTATGCTGGATACAGTGGTACAAATGTAACCTCTGGAGCATCAGATTTTAACTTTGAGCAAGATGCAGTAAACAGTATGAGCCACAAATTGAATAGCCTGTCTAATTGTGATCTTGATAGTCATAGATGAGTAGTTTGGCATAATGGTTAAGGTGTTTACCTTACAGATACAAGGTGCATGGTTTGATTCTCACATGGGGTAATTGGCTAGGCTTAAAACAGCATACAAAGGCATTTAGCCTAGTACTAATCTATACCAAAATTCCACCCTGAGAGGTTCTGAAGCAAGACATGAACACACTCAAAATAATGGTCCTGTTAATCATCAGAGTACTTCCAATACAGGAGGAACAACAAGGGGAGGTCCAAACATAGGAATTAAAAGTTACATATGTTTCTATCACTATACATTTGAGATTCAGTGGCTTACTTTTTACCCACAGGTTATAGGATTTTCAGCTATGCTCAGGTTTATGTTAATATAATTTTTTTACTTTGTTTGATAAGGGTTCTAGTTCATTGATTTGGTTGATGTCATTACAGAATTATGTTTGTTTACTCATAACCTCAATGTGTCTGTTCATTTCAAACAGGATGGTAATCATGCAAGCTTTACACATTCATTATTCAAAAGAAAAAGTATATTGAACCTGCTATGCACCCCTTAACAGCATCTCTTGAGAAAGCACGTGTATCTAGTTTTATCTAATTATCTGTATAATCTTAATAAAGAAGAAAGGCAGATTTTAAGAGACTTCACTAGCAATCAAACCCTTCATATTATGAAGCCTGATAAAGGTGATGGAGCTGTTTGATTCCATTGAATAGTTAGGGATTATTTTCACTATATTGCAAGATACTAGCACACACATACACACACACACACACACACACACACACACACACACACACACACACACACACACACACACACACACACACATACACACACACACACACACACACACACACACACACACACACACACACACACACACACACACACACACAAACACACACACATATTTCTGGTAATGAAGGTACTGTAGCTTATTGAAAATTTGATTTGTTCCTACTTGACTATGTGTTGCAGGGGTTATTGATTCTAAACTATATGAATATCTGTTACATTTTTGGAATCCCTAAGGTGCATAAAAACTTAAAAAAAATGTTTTCTACACTAATTGTGGCAGTACAAAATTCCAAAACACA